>NC_050583.1:72205637-72393137 GCF_013368585.1 Megalops cyprinoides
CAAATGGTCTGTAACATCCTCCCCCAGGGTCTGGCATCATAATTTTCCCAGGAACTCATATGGGACTTTATGCTTGACATGGACATTTTTTATAAATCGAGTTCTATGGCAACACCCACTTAGGAAGGTCATAGAGACACCAATCTGGTACCACTAGATTCAGAACCTAACCATAACCCTAACCATGAACTCAAATCTAACCCTAACCCTAACCCAACCCTAACCCTGACACTAACCCCAACCCAACCCTATCCCTACCTTAATCAAACCGTATCCCTCACCCTAACATTGGCAACGGAAGCTAGCACAGAGTCGAACCTGGTATCGTTGGAAAGAGCATGGTCAAAATATATGGGATGGTACTTGGTTTCAATACTCTAGCACCTTCCTATCAAAAGTTATTCATCAAAAACTGATTGCACCAGGGCAGCCACCAATGTATGGGGGCAATATAACATGTCATGCAAAGAGGATACCATCTGACTTCAAATGGTCTGAAACATGCTCCCCCAGGGTCTGGAATGATACTTTTCCCAGGAACCCATATGGGACTTAATGTTTGACATCAACAATTTTTATAATGGGAGTTCTACGGCAACACCCACGTAGGAAGGTCATAGTGACACCAAACTGGTACCACTGGATTCAGAACATAACCTTAAACCTAACCATGAACTCAAATCTAAACCTAACCCTAACCCAACCCTAACCATAACCCTACCCCAACCATAACTCTAACCCTAGCCCTAACACTAACATTTGAAATGGAAGCTCGCACAGAGTCGAGCCGGGTATTGTTGGAAAGGGCATAGTCATATTATGTTGGATGGAACTTGGTTTCAACAATCTAGCACCTTTCTATCAAATGTTATTCATCAAAAACCAAGTTCACTGGGGCAGCCACCAATGTATGGGGGCAATATAACATGTCATGCAAAGAGGATACCATCTGACTTCAAATGGTCTGAAACATGCTCCCCCAGGGTCTGGAATGATACTTTTCCCAGGAACCCATATGGGACTTAATGTTTGACATCAACAATTTTATAATGGGAGTTCTAAGGCAACACCCACGTAGGAAGGTCATAGTGACACCAAACTGGTACCACTGGATTCAGAATATAACCTTAAACCTAATCATGAATTCAAATCTAAACCTAACCCTAACCCAACCCTAACCATAACCCTACCCCAACCATAACTCTAACCCTAGCCCTAACCCTAACATTTGAAATGGAAGCTCGCACAGAGTCGAGCCGGGTATTGTTGGAAAGGGCACAGTCATATTATGTTGGATGGAACTTGGTTTCAACAATCTAGCACCTTCCTATCAAATGTTATTCATCAAAAACCAAGTTCACTGGGGCAGCCACCAATGTATGGGGGCAATATAACATGTCATGCAAAGAGGGTACCATCTGACTCCAAATGGTCTGTAACATGCTCCCCCAGGGTCTGGCATCATACTTTTCCCAGGAACCCATATGGGACTTAATGCTTGACATCGACATTTTTTATAAATCGAGTTCTATGGCAACACCCACTTAGGGTTATGGTTAGGTTCTGAATCTAGTGGTACCAGTTTGGTGTCTCTATGACCTTTCTAACAATAAACTCAAATCTAACCCTAACCCAACCCTAACCTTAACCCTAACCCAACCCTATCCCAACCTTAATCAAACACTATCCCTACCCCTAACATTTGCAACGAAAGTTCGCACAGTGTCGAGCCTGGTACCGTTGGAAAGAGCATAGTCATATTATATGGATGGAACGTGGTTTCAACGCTCTAGCACCTTCCTATCAAAAGTTATTCTTCAAAAACCAAGTGCACTGGGGCAGCCACCAATGTATGGGGGCAATATAACATGTCATGCAAATAGGTTACCTTCTGACTTCAAATGGTCTGAAACACGCTCCCCCAGAGTTTGGCTTGATACTTTTGCCAGGAACCCATATGGGACTTAATGTTTGATATGGACATTTTTTATAATGGGAGTTCTATGGGAACACCCACTTAGAAAGGTCGTAGAGACAACAAACTGGTACCTCTAGATTCAGAGCCTAACCATAACCCTAACCTTGCACTCAAATCTAAACCTACCCCTAACACAACCCTTACCCTAACCCTAACATTTGAAATGGAAGCTCGCGCAGAGTCGAGCCTGGTACCGTTGGAAAGAGCAGCATCATAATATGTGGGAAGGAACTTGGTTTCAATGTTCTAGCACCTTCCTATCAAAAGTTATTCATTAAAAACCAAGTTCACTGGGGCAGCCACCAATGTAAGGGGGCAATTTAACATGTCATGCAAAGGGGGTACCATCTGACTTAAAATGGTCTGAAACACGCTCCCCCAGAGTTTGGCTTGATACTTTTGCCAGGATCTCATATGGGACTTAATGTTTGACATGGACATTTTTTATAATGGGAGTTCAATTGCAACACCCACTTAGGAAGGTCATGGAGAGACCAAAATGTTACCACTAGATTCAGAACCTAACCTTAACTCTAACCATGAACTCAAATCTAAACCTAACCGTAACCCAACACTAACCCTATCCCTAAGCCTAACCCTATCATTTGCAACGTGAGCTCGCAAAGAATTGGGTCTGGCATCGTTGGAATGTGCATAGTCAAAATATATGGGATGGTACTTGGTTTCAATACTCTTGCACCTTCCTATCAAAAGTTATTCATCAAAAACTGATTTCACCAGGGCAGTCACCAATGTATGGGGGCAATATAACATGTCATGCAGAGAGGTTACCATCTGACTTCAAATGGTCTGTAACATGCTCCCCCAGGATCTGGCATGATACTTTTCCCAGGAGCCCATATGGGACTTAATGTTTTACATGGAAATTTTTTATAATGGGAGTTCTATGGCAACACCCACTTAGGAAGGTCGTAGAGACACCAAACTGGTACCACTAGATTCAGAACCAAACCATAAACCTAATCATGAACTCAAATCTAACCCTAACCCTTACCCAACCCTAACCCTAACCCTAACCCTAGCCCTATCCCTACCTTATTCACACCCTAACCCTAACCCTAACATTTGCAACGGAAGCTCGCGCAGAGTCGAGCCTGGTACCGTTGGAAAGAGCAGAGTCATAATATATGCGATGGAACTTGGTTTCAATACTCTAGCAACTTCCTATCAAAATTTATTCATCAAAAACCATGTTCACCCGTGCAGCCACCAATGTATGGGGGCAATATAACATGTCATGCAAAGAGGGTACCATCTGACTCCAAATGGTCTGTAACATGCTCCCCCAGGGTTTGGCAAGATACAAGCTTGCACAGAGTCGAGCCGGGTATCGTTGGAACGAGCATAGTCATATTATGTTGGTTTGAACCTGGTTTCAACACTCTAGCACCTTTCTATCAAAATTTATTCATCAAAAACCATGTTCACCGGTGCAGTCACCAATGTATGGGGGAAATATAACATGTCATGCAAAGAGGGTACCATCTGACTCCAAATGGTCTGTAACATCCTCCCCCAGGGTCTGGCATCATAATTTTCCCAGGAACCCATATGGGACTTTATGCTTGACATGGACATTTTTTATAAATCGAGTTCTATGGCAACACCCACTTAGGAAGGTCATAGAGACACCAATCTGGTACCACTAGATTCAGAACCTAACCATAACCCTAACCATGAACTCAAATCTAACCCTAACCCTAACCCAACCCTAACCCCAACCCAACCCTATCCCTACCTTAATCAAACCGTATCCCTCACCCTAACATTGGCAACGGAAGCTAGCACAGAGTCAAACCTGGTATCGTTGGAAAGAGCATGGTCAAAATATATGGGATGGTACTTGGTTTCAATACTCTAGCACCTTCCTATCAAAAGTTATTCATCAAAAACTGATTGCACCAGGGCAGCCACCAATGTATGGGGGCAATATAACATGTCATGCAAAGAGGATACCATCTGACTTCAAATGGTCTGAAACATGCTCCCCCAGGGTCTGGAATGATACTTTTCCCAGGAACCCATATGGGACTTAATGTTTGACATCAACAATTTTTATAATGGGAGTTCTAAGGCAACACCCACGTAGGAAGGTCATAGTGACACCAAACTGGTACCACTGGATTCAGAATATAACCTTAAACCTAATCATGAACTCAAATCTAAACCTAACCCTAACCCAACCCTAACCATAACCCTACCCCAACCATAACTCTAACCCTAGCCCTAACCCTAACATTTGAAATGGAAGCTCGCACAGAGTCGAGCCGGGTATTGTTGGAAAGGGCATAGTCATATTATGTTGGATGGAACTTGGTTTCAACAATCTAGCACCTTCCTATCAAATGTTATTCATCAAAAACCAAGTTCACTGGGGCAGCCACCAATGTATGGGGGCAATATAACATGTCATGCAAAGAGGGTACCATCTGACTCCAAATGGTCTGTAACATGCTCCCCCAGGGTCTGGCATCATACTTTTCCCAGGAACCCATATGGGACTTAATGCTTGACATCGACATTTTTTATAAATCGAGTTCTATGGCAACACCCACTTAGGGTTATGGTTAGGTTCTGAATCTAGTGGTACCAGTTTGGTGTCTCTATGACCTTTCTAACAATAAACTCAAATCTAACCCTAACCCAACCCTAACCTTAACCCTAACCCAACCCTATCCCAACCTTAATCAAACACTATCCCTACCCCTAACATTTGCAACGAAAGTTCGCACAGTGTCGAGCCTGGTACCGTTGGAAAGAGCATAGTCATATTATATGGATGGAACGTGGTTTCAACGCTCTAGCACCTTCCTATCAAAAGTTATTCTTCAAAAACCAAGTGCACTGGGGCAGCCACCAATGTATGGGGGCAATATAACATGTCATGCAAATAGGTTACCTTCTGACTTCAAATGGTCTGAAACACGCTCCCCCAGAGTTTGGCTTGATACTCTTGCCAGGAACCCATATGGGACTTAATGTTTGATATGGACATTTTTTATAATTGGAGTTCTATGGGAACACCCACTTAGAAATGTCGTAGAGACAACAAACTGGTACCTCTAGATTCAGAGCCTAACCATAACCCTAACCTTGCACTCAAATCTAAACCTACCCCTAACACAACCCTAACCCTAACCCTAACATTTGAAATGGAAGCTCGCGCAGAGTCGAGCCTGGTACCGTTGGAAAGAGCAGCATCATAATATGTGGGAAGGAACTTGGTTTCAATGTTCTAGCACCTTCCTATCAAAAGTTATTCATTAAAAACCAAGTTCACTGGGGCAGCCACCAATGTATGGGGGCAATATAACATGTCATGCAAAGGGGGTACCATCTGACTTAAAATGGTCTGAAACACGCTCCCCCAGAGTTTGGCTTGATACTTTTGCCAGGATCTCATATGGGACTTAATGTTTGACATGGACATTTTTTATAATGGGAGTTCAATTGCAACACCCACTTAGGAAGGTCATGGAGAGACCAAAATGTTACCACTAGATTCAGAACCTAACCTTAACTCTAACCATGAACTCAAATCTAAACCTAACCCTAACCCAACACTAACCCTATCCCTTACCCTAACCTTATCATTTGCAACGTGAGCTCGCACAGAGTCGGGTCTGGTATCGTTGGAATGTGCATAGTCAAAATATATGGGATGGTACTTGGTTTCAATACTCTAGCACCTTCCTATCAAAAGTTATTCATCAAAAACTGATTGCACCAGGGCAGTCACCAATGTATGAGGGCAATATAACATGTCATGCAGAGAGGTTACCATCTGACTTCAAATGGTCTGTAACATGCTCCCCCAGGATCTGGCATGATACGTTTCCCAGGAGCCCATATGGGACTTAATGTTTTACATGGAAATTTTTTATAATGGGAGTTCTATGGCAACACCCACTTAGGAAGGTCGTAGAGACACCAAACTGGTACCACTAGATTCAGAACCCTAACCCTAGAAACTAGAATCTAATCCTAACCCTTACCCAACCCTAACCCTAACCCTAACCCTAGCCCTATCCCTACCTTATTCACACCCTAACCCTAACCCTAACATTTGCAACGGAAGCTCGCGCAGAGTCGAGCCTGGTACCGTTGGAAAGAGCAGAGTCATAATATGTGGGATGGAACTTGGTTTCAATACTCTAGCAACTTCCTATCAAAATTTATTCATCAAAAAGCATGTTCACCCGTGCAGCCACCAATGTATGGGGGCAATATAGCATGTCATGCAAAGAGGGTACCATCTGACTCCAAATGGTCTGTAACATCCTCCCCCAGGGTCTGGCATCATAATTTTCCCAGGAACCCATATGGGACTTTATGCTTGACATGGACATTTTTTATAAATCGAGTTCTATGGCAACACCAACTTAGGAAGGTCAATGAACAATGAACTCAAATCTAACCCTAACCCTAAACCAACCATAACCCTAACCCTAACTCTAAACCAACTCTAAACCTAAAACTAACATTTGCAACGGAAGCTAGCACAGAGTCGAACCTGGTATCGTTGGAATGAGCATGGTGAAAATATATGGGATGGTACTTGGTTTCAATACTCTAGCACCTTCCTATCAAAAGTTATTCATCAAAAACTGATTGCACCCGGGCAGCCACCAATGTATGTTAGGGGTAGGGATAGTGTTTGATTAAGGTTGGGAGAGGGTTGGGTTAGGGTTAAGGTTAGGGTTGGGTTAGGGTTAGATTTGAGTTTATTGTTAGAAAGGTCATAGAGACACCAAACTGGTACCACTAGATTCAGAACCTAACCATAACCCTAAGTGGGTGTTGCCATAGAACTCGATTTATAAAAAATGTCGATGTCAAGCATTAAGTCCCATATGGGTTCCTGGGAAAAGTATGATGCCAGACCCTGGGGGAGGATGTTACAGACCATTTGGAGTCAGATGGTACCCTCTTTGCATGACATGTTATATTGCCCACATACATTGGTGACTGCACCGGTGAACATGGTTTTTGATGAATAAATTTTGATAGAAAGGTGCTAGAGTGTTGAAACCAAGTTCAAACCAACATAATATGACTATGCTCGTTCCAACGATACCCGGCTCGACTCTGTGCGAGCTTGTATCATGCCAAACCCTGGGGGAGCATGTTACAGACCATTTGGAGTCAGATGGTACCCTCTTTGCATGACATGTTATATTGCCCCCATACATTGGTGGCTGCACGGGTGAACATGGTTTTTGATGAATAAATTTTGATAGGAAGTTGCTAGAGTATTGAAACCAAGTTCCATCCCATATATTATGACTCTGCTCTTTCCAACGGTACCAGGCTCGACTCTGCGCGAGCTTCCGTTGCAAATGTTAGGGTTAGGGTTAGGGTGTGAATAAGGTAGGGATAGGGCTAGGGTTAGGGTTAGGGTTAGGGTTGGGTAAGGGTTAGGGTTAGATTTGAGTTCATGGTTAGGTTTATGGTTAGGTTCTGAATCTAGTGGTACCAGATTGGTGTCTCTATGACCTTCCTAAGTGGGTGTTGCCATAGAACTCGAATTATAAAAAATGTCCATGTCAAACATTAAGTCCCATATGGGCTCCTGGGAAAAGTATCATGCCAGACCCTGGGGGAGCATGTTTCAGACCATTTGAAGTCAGATGGTAACCTCTCTGCATGACATGTTATATTGCCCTCATACATTGGTGACTGCCCTGGTGCAATCAGTTTTTGATGAATAACTTTTGATAGGAAGGTGCTAGAGCGTTGAAACCACGTACCATCCCATATATTTTGACTATGCACATTCCAACGATACCAGACCCGACTCTGTGCGAGCTCACGTTGCAAATTATAGGGTTAGGGTTAGGGATAGGGTTAGTGTTGGGTTAGGGTTAGGTTTAGATTTGAGTTCACGGTTAGAGTTAAGGTTAGGTTCTGAATCTAGTGGTAACATTTTGGTCTCTCCATGACCTTCCTAAGTGGGTGTTGCAATTGAACTCGCATTATAAAAAATGTCCATGTCAAACATTAAGTCCCATATGAGATCCTGGCAAAAGTATCAAGCCAAACTCTGGGGGAGCGTGTTTCAGACCATTTTAAGTCAGATGGTACCCCCTTTGCATGACATCTTATATTTCCCCCATACATTGGTGGCTGCCCCAGTGAACTTGGTTTTTGATGAATAACATTTGATAGGAAGTTGCTAGAGTATTGAAACCAAGTTCCATCCCATATATTATGACTCTGCTCTTTCCAACGATACCAGGTTCGACTCTGCGCGAGCTTGCGTTGCAAATGTTAGGGTTAGGGTTAGGGTGTGAATAAGGTAGGGATAGGGATAGGGCTAGGGTTAGGGTTAGGGTTAGGGTTGGGTAAGGGTTAGGGTTAGATTTGAGTTCATGGTTAGGGTTATGGTTAGGTTCTGAATCTAGTGGTACCAGTTTGGTGTCTCTACGACCTTCCTAAGTGGGTGTTGCCATAGAACTGCCATTATGAAAAATTTCCACGTCAAACATTAAGTCCCATATGGGCTCCTGGGAAAAGTATCATGCCAGACCCTGGGGGAGCATGTTACAGACCATTTGAAGTCAGATGTTACCCTCTTTGCATGACATCTTATATTGCCCCCATACATTGGTGACTACACCGATGAACTTGGTTTTTGATGAATAAATTTTGATAGGAAGTTGCTAGAGTGTTGAAACCAAGTTCCATCCCATATATTATGACTATGTACTTTCCAACGGTACCAGGCTCGACTCTGTGCGAGCTTCCGTTGCAAATGTTAGGTTTAGGTTTAGAGTTGGGTTAGAGTTAGGGTTAGGGTTATGGATGGTTTAGGGTTAGGGTTAGATTTGAGTTCATTGTTAGGGTTAGGGTTAGGGTTAGGGTTAGGGTTATGGTTGTGGTAGGGTTAGGGTTAGGGTTAGGGTTAGGATTAGATTTGATTTATGGTTAGGGTTATGGTTAGGTTCTGAATCTAGCTGTACCAGTTTGGTGTCACTATGACCTTCCTACGTGGGTGTTGCGTTAGAACTCCCATTATAAAAATTGTTGATATCAAACATTAAGTCCCATATGGGATCCTGGGAAAAGTATCATTCCAGACCCTGGGGGAGCATGTTTCAGACCATTTGAAGTCAGATGGTATCCTCTTTGCATGACATGTTATATTGCCCCCATACATTGGTGGCTGCCCTGGTGCAATCAGTTTTTGATGAATAACTTTTGATAGGAAGGTGCTAGAGTATTGAAACCAAGTACCATCCCATATATTTTGACTATGCACATTCCAACGATACCAGACCTAACTCTTTGCGAGCTCACATTGCAAATGATAGGGTTAGGCTTAGGGATAGGGTAGTGTTGGGTTAGGGTTAGGTTTAGATTTGAGTTCATGGTTAGCGTTAAGGTTAGGTTCTGAATCTAGTGGTAACATTTTGGTCTCTCCATGACCTTCCTAAGTGGGTGTTGCAATTGAACTCCCATTATAAAAAAAGTCCATGTCAAACATTAAGTCCCATATGAGATCCTGGCAAAAGTATCAAGCCAAACTCTGGGGGAGCGTGTTTCAGACCATTTGAAGTCAGATGGTACCCTCTTTGCATGACATGTTATATTGCCCCCATACATTGGTGGCTGCCTCAGTGAACTTGGTTTTTGATGAATAACATTTGATAGGAAGGTGCTAGATTGTTGAAACCAAGTTCCATCCAACATAATATGACTATGCCCTTTCCAACAATACCCGGCTCGACTCTGTGCGAGCTTCCATTTCAAATGTTAGGGTTAGGGCTAGGGTTAGAGTTATGGTTGGGGTAGGGTTATGGTTAGGGTTGGGTTAGGGTTAGGTTTAGATTTGAGTTCATGGTTAGGTTTATGGTTAGGTTCTGAATCTAGCTGTACCAGTTTGGTGTCACTATGACCTTCCTACGTGGGTGTTGCCTTAGAACTCCCATTATAAAAATTGTTGATGTCAAACATTAAGTCCCATATGGGATCCTGGGAAAAGTATCATTCCAGACCCTGGGGGAGCATGTTTCAGACCATTTGAAGTCAGATGGTATCCTCTTTGCATGACATGTTATATTGCCGCCATACATTGGTGGCTGCCCTGGTGCAATCAGTTTTTGATGAATAACTTTTGATAGCAAGGTGCTAGAGTATTGAAACCAAGTACCATCCCATATATTTTGACCATGCTCTTTCCAACGATACCAGGTTCGACTCTGTGCTAGCTTCCGTTGCCAATGTTAGGGTGAGGGTTACGGTTTGATTAAGGTAGGGATAGGGTTGGGTTGGGGTTAGGGTTACGGTTGGGTTAG
The DNA here is from genome assembly GCF_013368585.1 of Megalops cyprinoides. NCBI lineage: Eukaryota > Metazoa > Chordata > Actinopteri > Elopiformes > Megalopidae > Megalops > Megalops cyprinoides. The sequence continues at coordinate 72,215,934 of NC_050583.1, forward strand.
GGTTAGGGTTAGATTTGAGTTCATGGTTAGGGTTATGGTTAGGTTCTGAATCTAGTGGTACCAGATTGGTGTCTCTATGACCTTCCTAAGTGGGTGTTGCCATAGAACTCGATTTATAAAAAATGTCCATGTCAAGCATAAAGTCCCATATGGGTTCCTGGGAAAATTATGATGCCAGACCCTGGGGGAGGATGTTACAGACCATTTGGAGTCAGATGGTACCCTCTTTGCATGACATGTTATATTGCCCACGTACATTGGTGACTGCACCGGTGAACATGGTTTTTGATGAATAAATTTTGATAGAAAGGTGCTAGAGTGTTGAAACCAAGTTCAAACCAACATAATATGACTATGCTCGTTCCAACGATACCCGGCTCGACTCTGTGCGAGCTTGTATCATGCCAAACCCTGGGGGAGCATGTTACAGACCATTTGGAGTCAGATGGTAACCTCTTTGCATGACATGTTATATTGCCCCCATACATTGGTGGCTGCATGGGTGAACATGGTTTTTGACGAATAAATTTTGATAGGAAGTTGCTAGAGTATTGAAACCAAGTTCCATCCCACATATTATGACTCTGCTCTTTCCAATGGTACCAGGCTCGACTCTGCGCGAGCTTCCGTTGCAAATGTTAGGGTTAGGGTTGGGTAAGGGTTAGGGTTAGATTTGAGTTCATGGTTAGGGTTATGGTTAGGTTCTGAATCTAGTGGTACCAGTTTAGTGTCTCTACGACCTTCCTAAGTGGGTGTTGCCATAGAACTCGAATTATAAAAAATGTCCATGTCAAACATTAAGTCCCATATGGGCTCCTGGGAAAAGTATCATGCCAGACCCTGGGGGAGCATGTTACAGACCATTTGAAGTCAGATGGTAACCTCTCTGCATGACATGTTATATTGCCCTCATACATTGGTGACTGCCCTGGTGCAATCAGTTTTTGATGAATAACTTTTGATAGGAAGGTGCTAGAGCGTTGAAACCACGTACCATCCAATTTATTTTGACTATGCACATTCCAACGATACCAGACCCGACTCTGTGCGAGCTCACGTTGCAAATGATAGGGTTAGGGTTAGGGATAGGGTTAGTGTTGGGTTAGGGTTAGGTTTAGATTTGAGTTCATGGTTAGAGTTAAGGTTAGGTTCTGAATCTAGTGGTAACATTTTGGTCTCTCCATGACCTTCCTAAGTGGGTGTTGCAATTGAACTCCCATTATAAAAATGTCCATGTCAAACATTAAGTCCCATATGAGATCCTGGCAAAAGTATCAAGCCAAACTCTGGGAGAGCGTGTTTCAGACCATTTTAAGTCAGATGGTACCCCCTTTGCATGACATCTTATATTTCCCCCATACATTGGTGGCTGCCCCAGTGAACTTGGTTTTTGATGAATAACATTTGATAGGAAGTTGCTAGAGTATTGAAACCAAGTTCCATCCCATATATTATGACTCATGCTCTTTCCAACGATACCAGGTTCGACTCTGCGCGAGCTTCCGTTGCAAATGTTAGGGTTAGGGTTAGGGTGTGAATAAGGTAGGGATAGGGCTAGGGTTAGGGTTAGGGTTAGGTTTGGGTAAGGGTTAGGGTTAGATTTGAGTTCATGGTTAGGGTTATGGTTAGGTTCTGAATCTAGTGGTACCAGTTTAGGGATTTGACGACCTTCCTAAGTGGGTGTTGCCATAGAACTCCCATTATAAAAAATGTCCATGTAAAAAATTAAGTCCCATATGGGCTCCTGGGAAAAGTATCATGCCAGACCCTGGGGGAGCATGTTACAGACCATTTGAAGTCAGATGGTACCCTCTTTGCATTACATCTTATATTGCCCCCATACATTGGTGACTGCACCGATGAACTTGGTTTTTGATGAATAAATTTTGATAGGAAGTTGCTAGAGTGTTGAAACCAAGTTCCATCCCATATATTATGACTATGCACTTTCCAACGGTACCAGGCTCGACTCTGTGCGAGCTTCCGTTGCAAATGTTAGGTTTAGGTTTAGAGTTGGGTTAGAGTTAGGGTTAGGGTTAGGGTTAGGGTTAGGGTTAGGGTTAGGGTTAGGGTTAGGGTTAGGGTTAGGGTTATGGTTGTGGTAGGGTTAGGGTTAGGGTTAGGGTTATGGTTAGATTTGATTTATGCTTAGGGTTATGGTTAGGTTCTGAATCTAGCTGTACCAGTTTGGTGTCACTATGACCTTCCTACGTGGGTGTTGCCTTAGAACTCCCATTATAAAAATTGTTGATATCAAACATTAAGTCCCATATGGGCTCCTGGGAAAAGTATCATGCCAGACCCTGGGGGAGCATGTTTCAGACCATTTGAAGTCAGATGGTATCCTCTTTGCATGACATGTTATATTGCCCCCATACATTGGTGGCTGCCCTGGTGCAATCAGTTTTTGATGAATAACTTTTGATAGGAAGGTGCTAGAGTATTGAAACCAAGTACCATCCCATATATTTTGACCATGCTCTTTCCAACGATACCAGGTTCGACTCTGTGCTAGCTTCCGTTGCCAATGTTAGGGTGAGGGATACGGTTTGATTAAGGTAGGGATAGGGTTGGGTTGGGGTTAGGGTTAGGGTTAGGGTTGGGTTAGGGTTAGGGTTAGATTTGAGTTCATGGTTAGGGTTATGGTTAGGTTCTGAATCTAGTGGTACCAGATTGGTGTCTCTATGACCTTCCTAAGTGGGTGTTGCCATAGAACTCGATTTATAAAAAATGTCCATGTCAAGCATAAAGTCCCATATGGGTTCCTGGGAAAATTATGATGCCAGACCCGGGGGGAGGATGTTACAGACCTTTTGGAGTCAGATGGTACCCTCTTTGCATGACATGTTATATTGCCCACATACATTGGTGACTGCACCGGTGAACATGGTTTTTGATGAATAAATTTTGATAGAAAGGTGCTAGAGTGTTGAAACCAAGTTCCATCCATATAATATGACTATGCTCTTTCCAACGGTACTAGGCTCGACACAGTGCGAACTTCCGTTGCAAATGTTAGGGGTAGGGATAGTGTTTGATTAAGGTTGGGATAGGGTTGGGTTAGGGTTAAGGTTAGGGTTGGGTTAGGGTTAGATTTGAGTTTATTGTTAGAAAGGTCATAGAGACACCAAACTGGTACCACTAGATTCAGAACCTAACCATAACCCTAAGTGGGTGTTGCCATAGAACTCGATTTATAAAAAATGTCGATGTCAAGCATTAAATCCCATATGGGTTCCTGGGAAAAGTATGATGCCAGACCCTGGGGGAGCATGTTACAGACCATTTGGAGTCAGATGGTACCCTCTTTGCATGACATGTTATATTGCCCCCATACATTGGTGGCTGCACGGGTGAACATGGTTTTTGATGAATAAATTTTGATAGGAAGTTGCTAGAGTATTGAAACCAAGTTCCATCCCACATATTATGACTCTGCTCTTTCCAACGGTACCAGGCTCGACTCTGCGCGAGCTTCCGGTGCAAATGTTAGGTTTAGGTTTAGAGTTGGGTTAGAGTTAGAGTTAGGGTTATGGATGGTTTAGGGTTAGGGTTAGAATTGAGTTCATTGTTAGGGTTAGGGTTAGGGTTATGGTTGTGGTAGGGTTAGGGTTAGGATTAGGGTTAGGGTTAGATTTGATTTATGGTTAGGGTTATGGTTAGGTTCTGAATCTAGCTGTACCAGTTTGGTGTCACTATGACCTTCCTACGTGGGTGTTGCCTTAGAACTCCCATTATAAAAATTGTTGATATCAAACATTAAGTCCCATATGGGATCCTGGGAAAAGTATCATTCCAGACCCTGGGGGAGCATGTTTCAGACCATTTGAAGTCAGATGGTATCCTCTTTGCATGACATGTTATATTGCCCCCATACATTGGTGGCTGCCCTGGTGCAATCAGTTTTTGATGAATAACTTTTGATAGGAAGGTGCTAGAGTATTGAAACCAAGTACCATCCCATATATTTTGACCATGCTCTTTCCAACGATACCAGGTTCGACTCTGCGCGAGCTTCCGTTGCAAATGTTAGGGTTAGGGTTAGGGTGTGAATAAGGTAGGGATAGGGCTAGGGTTAGGGTTAGGGTTAGGGTTGGGTAAGGGTTAGGGTTAGATTTGAGTTCATGGTTAGGTTTATGATTAGGTTCTGAATCTAGTGGTACCAGTTTGGTGTCTCTACGACCTTCCTAAGTGGGTGTTGCCATAGAACTCCCATTATAAAAAATTTCCATGTAAAACATTAAGTCCTATATGGGCTCCTGGGAAAAGTATCATGCCAGATCCTGAGGGAGCATGTTACAGACCATTTGAAGTCAGATGGTAACCTCTCTGCATGACATGTTATATTGCCCTAATACATTGGTGACTGCCCTGGTGCAATCAGTTTTTGATGAATAACTTTTGATAGGAAGGTGCAAGAGTATTGAAACCAAGTACCATCCCATATATTTTGACTATGCACATTCCAACGATACCAGACCCAACTCTTTGCGAGCTCACGTTGCAAATGATAGGGTTAGGCTTAGGGATAGGGTTAGTGTTGGGTTAGGGTTAGGTTTAGATTTGAGTTCATGGTTAGAGTTAAGGTTAGGTTCTGAATCTAGTGGTAACATTTTGGTCTCTCCATGACCTTCCTAAGTGGGTATTGCAATTGAACTCCCATTATAAAAAATGTCCATGTCAAACATTAAGTCCCATATGAGATCCTGGGAAAAGTATCAAGCCAAACTCTGGAGGAGCGTGTTTCAGACCATTTTAAGTCAGATGGTACCCCTTTGCATGGCATGTTGTATTGCCCCCTTACATTGGTGGCTGCCCCAGTGAACTTGGTTTTTAATGAATAACTTTTGATAGGAAGGTGCTAGAACATTGAAACCAAGTGCCTTCCCACATATTATGATGCTGCTCTTTCCAACGGTACCAGGCTCGACTCTGCGCGAGCTTCCATTTCAAATGTTAGGGTTAGGGTTAGGGTGTGAATAAGGTAGGGATAGGGCTAGGGTTAGGGTTAGGCTTAGGGTTGGGTAAGGGTTAGGGTTAGATTTGAGTTCATGGTTAGGGTTATGGTTAGGTTCTGAATCTAGTGGTACCAGTTTAGTGTCTCTACGACCTTCCTAAGTGGGTGTTGCCATAGAACTCCCATTATAAAAAATTTCCATGTCAAACATTAAGTCCCATATGGCCTCCTGGGAAAAGTATCATGCCAAACCCTGGGGGAGCATGTTACAGACCATTTGGAGTCAGATGGTACCCTCTTTGCATGACATGTTATATTGCCCCCATACATTGGTGGCTGCACGGGTGAACATGGTTTTTGATGAATAAATTTTGATAGGAAGTTGCTAGAGTATTGAAACCAAGTTCCATCCCACATATTATGACTCTGCTCTTTCCAACGGTACCAGGCTCGACTCTGCGCGAGCTTCCGGTGCAAATGTTAGGGTTAGGGTTAGGGTGTGAATAAGGTAGGGATAGGGCTAGGGTTAGGGTTAGGGTTAGGGTTGGGTAAGGGTTAGGGTTAGATTTGAGTTCATGGTTAGGTTTATGATTAGGTTCTGAATCTAGTGGTACCAGATTGGTGTCTCTATGACCTTCCTAAGTGGGTGTTGCCATAGAACTCGAATTATAAAAAATGTCCATGTCAAACATTAAGTCCCATATGGGCTCCTGGGAAAAGTATCAAGCCAAACTCTGGAGGAGCGTGTTTCAGACCATTTTAAGTCAGATGGTACCCCTTTGCATGACATGTTGTATTGCCCCCTTACATTGGTGGCTGCCCCAGTGAACTTGGTTTTTAATGAATAACTTTTGATAGGAAGGTGCTAGAACATTGAAACCAAGCGCCTTCCCACATATTATGATGCTGCTCTTTCCAACGGTACCAGGCTCGACTCTGCGCGAGCTTCCATTTCAAATGTTAGGGTTAGGGTTGTGTTAGGGGTAGGTTTAGATTTGAGTGCAAGGTTAGGGTTATGGTTAGGCTCTGAATCTAGAGGTACCAGTTTGTTGTCTCTACGACCTTTCTAAGTGGGTGTTCCCATACAACTCCCATTATAAAAAATGTCCATATCAACCATTAAGTCCCATATGGGTTCCTGGCAAAAGTATCAAGCCAAACTCTGGGGGAGCGTGTTTCAGACCATTTGAAGTCAGAAGGTAACCTATTTGCATGACATGTTATATTGCCCCCATACATTGGTGGCTGCCCCAGTGCACTTGGTTTTTGAAGAATAACTTTTGATAGGAAGGTGCTAGAGCGTTGAAACCACGTTCCATCCATATAATATGACTATGCTCTTTCCAACGGTACTAGGCTCGACACAGTGCGAACTTCCGTTGCAAATGTTAGGGGTAGGGATAGTGTTTGATTAAGGTTGGGATAGGGTTGGGTTAGGGTTAAGGTTAGGGTTGGGTTAGGGTTAGATTTGAGTTTATTGTTAGAAAGGTCATAGAGACACCAAACTGGTACCACTAGATTCAGAACCTAACCATAACCCTAAGTGGGTGTTGCCATAGAACTCGATTTATAAAAAATGTCGATGTCAAGCATTAAATCCCATATGGGTTCCTGGGAAAAGTATGATGCCAGACCCTGGGGGAGCATGTTACAGACCATTTGGAGTCAGATGGTACCCTCTTTGCATGACATGTTATATTGCCCCCATACATTGGTGGCTGCCCCAGTGAACTTGGTTTTTGATGAATAAATTTTGATAGGAAGGTGCTAGATTGTTGAAACCAAGTTCCATCCAACATAATATGACTATGCCCTTTCCAACAATACCCGGCTCGACTCTGTGCGAGCTTCCATTTCAAATGTTAGGGTTAGGGCTAGGGTTAGAGTTATGGTTGGGGTAGGGTTATGGTTAGGGTTGGGTTAGGGTTAGGGTTAGATTTGAGTTCATGGTTAGGGTTATGGTTAGGTTCTGAATCTAGTGATACCAGATTGGTGTCTCTATGACCTTCCTAAGTGGGTGTTGCCCTAGAACTCGAATTATAAAAAATGTCCATGTCAAACATTAAGTCCCATATGGGCTCCTGGGAAAAGTATCATGCCAGACCCTGGGGGAGCATGTTTCAGACCATTTGAAGTCAGATGGTACCCTCTTTGCATGACATCTTATATTGCCCCCATACATTGGTGGTTGCCCCAGTGAACTTGGTTTTTGATGAATAACATTTGATAGGAAGTTGCTAGAGTATTGAAACCAAGTTCCATCCCATATATTATGACTCTGCTCTTTCCAACGATACCAGGTTCGACTCTGCGCGAGCTTCCGTTGCAAATGTTAGGGTTAGGGTTAGGGTTAGGGTTAGGGTTAGGGTTAGTGTTAGGTTTAGGTTTGGGTAAGGGTTAGGGTTAGATTTGAGTTCATGGTTAGGGTTATGGTTAGGTTCTGAATCTAGTGGTACCAGTTTAGTGTCTCTACGACCTTCCTAAGTGGGTGTTGCCATAGAACTCCCATTATAAAAAATTTCCATGTCAAACATTAAGTCCCATATGGGCTCCTGGGAAAAGTATCATGCCAGACCCTGGGGGAGCATGTTACAGACCATTTGAAGTCAGATGGTACCCTCTTTGCATTACATCTTATATTGCCCCCATACATTGGTGACTGCACCGATGAACTTGGTTTTTGATGAATAAATTTTGATAGGAAGTTGCTAGAGTGTTGAAACCAAGTTCCATCCCATATATTATGACTATGCACTTTCCAACGGTACCAGGCTCGACTCTGTGCGAGCTTCCGTTGCAAATGTTAGGTTTAGGTTTAGAGTTGGGTTAGAGTTAGGGTTAGGGTTATGGTTGGTTTAGGGTTAGGGTTAGATTTGAATTCATTGTTAGGGTTAGGGTTAGGGTTAGGGTTATGGTTGTGGTAGGGTTAGGGTTAGGGTTAGGGTTAGGGTTAGATTTGATTTATGCTTAGGGTTATGGTTAGGTTCTGAATCTAGCTGTACCAGTTTGGTGTCACTATGACCTTCCTACGTGGGTGTTGCCTTAGAACTCCCATTATAAAAATTGTTGATATCAAACATTAAGTCCCATATGGGATCCTGGGAAAAGTATCATTCCAGACCCTGGGGGAGCATGTTTCAGACCATTTGAAGTCAGATGGTATCCTCTTTGCATGACATGTTATATTGCCCCCATACATTGGTGGCTGCCCTGGTGCAATCAGTTTTTGATGAATAACTTTTGATAGGAAGGTGCTAGAGTATTGAAACCAAGTACCATCCCATATATTTTGACCATGCTCTTTCCAACGATACCAGGTTCGACTCTGTGCTAGCTTCCGTTGCCAATGTTAGGGTGAGGGTTACGGTTTGATTAAGGTAGGGATAGGGTTGGGTTGGGGTTAGGGTTAGGGTTAGGTTTGGGTTAGGGTTAGGGTTAGATTTGAGTTCATGGTTAGGGTTATGGTTAGGTTCTGAATCTAGTGGTACCAGATTGGTGTCTCTATGACCTTCCTAAGTGGGTGTTGCCATAGAACTCGATTTATAAAAAATGTCCATGTCAAGCATAAGGTCCCATATGGGTTTCTGGGAAAATTATGATGCCAGACCCGGGGGGAGGATGTTACAGACCTTTTGGAGTCAGATGGTACCCTCTTTGCATGACATGTTATATTGCCCACATACATTGGTGACTGCACCGGTGAACATGGTTTTTGATGAATAAATTTTGATAGAAAGGTGCTAGAGTGTTGAAACCAAGTTCAAACCAACATAATATGACTATGCTCGTTCCAACGATATCCGGCTCGACTCTGTGCGAGCTTGTATCATGCCAAACACTGGGGGAGCATGTTACAGACCATTTGGAGTCAGATGGTACCCTCTTTGCATGACATGTTATATTGCCCCCATACATTGGTGGCTGCACGGGTGAACATGGTTTTTGATGAATAAATTTTGATAGGAAGTTGCTAGAGTATTGAAACCAAGTTCCATCCCACATATTATGACTCTGCTCTTTCCAACGGTACCAGGCTCGACTCTGCGCGAGCTTCCGGTGCAAATGTTAGGGTTAGGGTTAGGGTGTGAATAAGGTAGGGATAGGGCTAGGGTTAGGGTTAGGGTTAGGGTTGGGTAAGGGTTAGGGTTAGATTTGAGTTCATGGTTAGGTTTATGATTAGGTTCTGAATCTAGTGGTACCAGATTGGTGTCTCTATGACCTTCCTAAGTGGGTGTTGCCATAGAACTCGAATTATAAAAAATGTCCATGTCAAACATTAAGTCCCATATGGGCTCCTGGGAAAAGTATCATGCCAGACCCTGGGGGAGCATGTTTCAGACCATTTGAAGTCAGATGGTAACCTCTATGCATGACATGTTATATTGCCCTCATACATTGGTGACTGCCCTGGTGCAATCAGTTTTTGATGAATAACTTTTGATAGGAAGGTGCTAGAGCGTTGAAACCACGTTCCATCCATATAATATGACTATGCTCTTTCCAACGGTACCAGGCTCGACATTGTGCGAACTTCCGTTTCAAATGTTAGGGGTAGGGATAGTGTTTGATTAAGGTTGGGATAGGGTTGGGTTAGGGTTAAGGTTAGGGTTGGGTTAGGGTTAGATTTGAGTTTATTGTTAGAAAGGTCATAGAGACACCAAACTGGTACCACTAGATTCAGAACCTAACCATAACCCTAAGTGAGTGTTGCCATAGAACTCGATTTATAAAAAATGTCGATGTCAAGCATTAAGTCCCATATGGGTTCCTGGGAAAAGTATGATGCCAGACCCTGGGGGAGCATGTTACAGACCATTTGGAGTCAGATGGTACCCTCTTTGCATGACATGTTATATTGCCCCCATACATTGGTGGCTGCCCCAGTGAACTTGGTTTTTGATGAATAACATTTGATAGGAAGGTGCTAGATTGTTGAAACCAAGTTCCATCCAACATAATATGACTATGCCCTTTCCAACAATACCCGGCTCGACTCTGTGCGAGCTTCCATTTCAAATGTTAGGGTTAGGGCTAGGGTTAGAGTTACGGTTGGGGTAGGGTTATGGTTAGGGTTGGGTTAGGGTTAGGTTTAGATTTGAGTTCATGGTTAGGTTTAAGGTTATATTCTGAATCCAGTGGTACCAGTTTGGTGTCACTATGACCTTCCTACGTGGGTGTTGCCTTAGAACTCCCATTATAAAAATTGTTGATGTCAAACATTAAGTCCCATATGGGTTCCTGGGAAAAGTATCATTCCAGACCCTGGGGGAGCATGTTTCAGACCATTTGAAGTCAGATGGTATCCTCTTTGCATGACATGTTATATTGCCCCCATACATTGGTGGCTGCCCTGGTGCAATCAGTTTTTGATGAATAACTTTTGATAGGAAGGTGCTAGAGTATTGAAACCAAGTACCATCCCATATATTTTGACCATGCTCTTTCCAACGATACCAGGTTCGACTCTGTGCTAGCTTCCGTTGCCAATGTTAGGGTGAGGGATACGGTTTGATTAAGGTAGGGATAGGGTTGGGTTGGGGTTAGGGTTAGGGTTGGTTTAGGGTTAGGGTTAGATTTGAGTTCATGGTTAGGGTTATGGTTAGGTTCTGAATCTAGTGGTACCAGATTGGTGTCTCTATGACCTTCCTAAGTGGGTGTTGCCATAGAACTCGATTTATAAAAAATGTCCATGTCAAGCATAAAGTCCCATATGGGTTCCTGGGAAAATTATGATGCCAGACCCTGGGGGAGGATGTTACAGACCATTTGGAGTCAGATGGTATCCTCTTTGCATGACATGTTATATTGCCCACATACATTGGTGACTGCACCGGTGAACATGGTTTTTGATGAATAAATATTGATAGAAAGGTGCTAGACTGTTGAAACCAAGTTCAAACCAACATAATATGACTATGCTCGTTCCAACGATACCCGGCTCGACTCTGTGCGAGCTTGTATCATGCCAAACCCTGGGGGAGCATGTTACAGACCATTTGGAGTCAGATGGTACCCTCTTTGCATGACATGTTATATTGCCCCCATACATTGGTGGCTGCACGGGTGAACATGGTTTTTGATGAATAAATTTTGATAGGAAGTTGCTAGAGTATTGAAACCAAGTTCCATCCCACATATTATGACTCTGCTCTTTCCAACGGTACCAGGCTCGACTCTGCGCGAGCTTCCGGTGCAAATGTTAGGGTTAGGGTTAGGGTGTGAATAAGGTAGGGATAGGGCTAGGGTTAGGGTTAGGGTTAGGGTTGGGTAAGGGTTAGGGTTAGATTTGAGTTCATGGTTAGGTTTATGATTAGGTTCTGAATCTAGTGGTACCAGATTGGTGTCTCTATGACCTTCCTAAGTGGGTGTTGCCATAGAACTCGAATTATAAAAAATGTCCATGTCAAACATTAAGTCCCATATGGGCTCCTGGGAAAAGTATCATGCCAGACCCTGGGGGAGCATGTTTCAGACCATTTGAAGTCAGATGGTAACCTCTCTGCATGACATGTTATATTGCCCTCATACATTGGTGACTGCCCTGGTGCAATCAGTTTTTGATGAATAACTTTTGATAGGAAGGTGCTAGAGCGTTGAAACCACGTACCATCCAATTTATTTTGACTATGCACATTCCAACGATACCAGACCCGACTCTGTGCGAGCTCACGTTGCAAATTATAGGGTTAGGGTTAGGGATAGGGTTAGTGTTGGGTTAGGGTTAGGTTTAGATTTGAGTTCATGGTTAGAGTTAAGGTTAGGTTCTGAATCTAGTGGTAACATTTTGGTCTCTCCATGACCTTCCTAAGTGGGTGTTGCAATTGAACTCGCATTATAAAAAATGTCCATGTCAAACATTAAGTCCCATATGAGATCCTGGCAAAAGTATCAAGCCAAACTCTGGGAGAGCGTGTTTCAGACCATTTTAAGTCAGATGGTACCCCCTTTGCATGACATCTTATATTTCCCCCATACATTGGTGGCTGCCCCAGTGAACTTGGTTTTTGATGAATAACATTTGATAGGAAGTTGCTAGAGTATTGAAACCACGTTCCATCCCATATATTATGACTCTGCTCTTTCCAACGATACCAGGTTCGACTCTGCGCGAGCTTCCGTTGCAAATGTTAGGGTTAGGGTTAGAGTGTGAATAAGGTAGGGATAGGGCTAGGGTTAGGGTTAGGGTTAAGGTTGGGTAAGGGTTAGGGTTAGATTTGAGTTCATGGTTAGGGTTAAGGTTATGTTCTGAATCTAGTGGTACCAGTTTGGTGTCTCTACGACCTTCCTAAGTGGGTGTTGCCATAGAACTCCCATTATAAAAAATTTCCATGTCAAACATTAAGTCCCATATGGGCTCCTGGGAAAAGTATCATTCCAGACCCTGGGGGAGCATGTTTCAGACCATTTGAAGTCAGATGGTATCCTCTTTGCATGACATGTTATATTGCCCCCATACATTGGTGGCTGCCCTGGTGCAATCAGTTTTTGATGAATAACTTTTGATAGGAAGGTGCTAGAGTATTGAAACCAAGTACCATCCCATATATTTTGACCATGCTCTTTCCAACGATACCAGGTTCGACTCTGTGCTAGCTTCCGTTGCCAATGTTAGGGTGAGGGATACGGTTTGATTAAGGTAGGGATAGGGTTGGGTTGGGGTTAGGGTTAGGGTTGGTTTAGGGTTAGGGTTAGATTTGAGTTCATGGTTAGGGTTATGGTTAGGTTCTGAATCTAGTGGTACCAGATTGGTGTCTCTATGACCTTCCTAAGTGGGTGTTGCCATAGAACTCGATTTATAAAAAATGTCCATGTCAAGCATAAAGTCCCATATGGGTTCCTGGGAAAATTATGATGCCAGACCCTGGGGGAGGATGTTACAGACCATTTGGAGTCAGATGGTACCCTCTTTGCATGACATGTTATATTGCCCACATACATTGGTGACTGCACCGGTGAACATGGTTTTTGATGAATAAATTTTGATAGAAAGGTGCTAGAGTGTTGAAACCAAGTTCAAACCAACATAATTTGACTATACTCGTTCCAACGATACCCGGCTCGACTCTGTGCAAGCTTGTATCATGCCAAACCCTGGGGGAGCATGTTACAGACCATTTGGAGTCAGATGGTACCCTCTTTGCATGACATGTTATATTGCCCCCATACATTGGTGGCTGCACGGGTGAACATGGTTTTTGATGAATAAATTTTGATAGGAAGTTGCTAGAGTATTGAAACCAAGTTCCATCCCACATATTATGACTCTGCTCTTTCCAACGGTACCAGGCTCGACTCTGCGCGAGCTTCCGTTGCAAATGTTAGGGTTAGGGTTAGGGTGTGAATAAGGTAGGGATAGGGCTAGGGTTAGGGTTAGGGTTAGGGTTGGGTAAGGGTTAGGGTTAGATTTGAGTTCATGGTTAGGTTTATGATTAGGTTCTGAATCTAGTGGTACCAGTTTGGTGTCTCTATGACCTTCCTAAGTGGGGGTTGCCATAGAACTCGAATTATAAAAAATGTCCATGTCAAACATTAAGTCCCATATGGGCTCCTGGGAAAAGTATCATGCCAGACCCTGGGGGAGCATGTTTCAGACCATTTGAAGTCAGATGGTAACCTCTCTGCATGACATGTTATATTGCCCTCATACATTGGTGACTGCCCTGGTGCAATCAGTTTTTGATGAATAACTTTTGATAGGAAGGTGCTAGAGCGTTGAAACCACGTACCATCCAATTTATTTTGACTATGCACATTCCAACGATACCAGACCCGACTCTGTGCGAGCTCACGTTGCAAATTATAGGGTTAGGGTTAGGGATAGGGTTAGTGTTGGGTTAGGGTTAGGTTTAGATTTGAGTTCATGGTTAGAGTTAAGGTTAGGTTCTGAATCTAGTGGTAACATTTTGGTCTCTCCATGACCTTCCTAAGTGGGTGTTGCAATTGAACTCGCATTATAAAAAATGTCCATGTCAAACATTAAGTCCCATATGAGATCCTGGCAAAAGTATCAAGCCAAACTCTGGGAGAGCGTGTTTCAGACCATTTTAAGTCAGATGGTACCCCCTTTGCATGACATCTTATATTTCCCCCATACATTGGTGGCTGCCCCAGTGAACTTGGTTTTTGATGAATAACATTTGATAGGAAGTTGCTAGAGTATTGAAACCACGTTCCATCCCATATATTATGACTCTGCTCTTTCCAACGATACCAGGTTCGACTCTGCGCGAGCTTCCGTTGCAAATGTTAGGGTTAGGGTTAGAGTGTGAATAAGGTAGGGATAGGGCTAGGGTTAGGGTTAGGGTTAAGGTTGGGTAAGGGTTAGGGTTAGATTTGAGTTCATGGTTAGGGTTAAGGTTATGTTCTGAATCTAGTGGTACCAGTTTGGTGTCTCTACGACCTTCCTAAGTGGGTGTTGCCATAGAACTCCCATTATAAAAAATTTCCATGTCAAACATTAAGTCCCATATGGGCTCCTGGGAAAAGTATCATGCCAGACCCTGGGGGAGCATGTTACAGACCATTTGAAGTCAGATGTTACCCTCTTTGCATGACATCTTATATTGCCCCCATACATTGGTGACTGCACCGATGAACTTGGTTTTTGATGAATAAATTTTGATAGGAAGTTGCTAGATTGTTGAAACCAAGTTCCATCCCATATATTATGACTATGTACTTTCCAACGGTACCAGGCTCGACTTTGTGCGAGCTTCCGTTGCAAATGTTAGGTCTAGGTTTAGAGTTGGGTTAGAGTTAGGGTTAGGGTTATGGATGGTTTAGGGTTAGGGTTAGATTTGAGTTCATTGTTAGGGTTAGGGTTAGGGTTAGGGCTATGGTTGTGGTAGGGTTAGGGTTAGGGTTAGATTTGATTTATGGTTAGGGTTATGGTTAGGTTCTGAATCTAGTGGTACCAGATTGGTGTCTCTATGACCTTCCTAAGTGGGTGTTGCCATAGAACTCGATTTATAAAAAATGTCCATGTCAAGCATAAAGTCCCATATGGGTTCCTGGGAAAATTATGATGCCAGACCCGGGGGGAGGATGTTACAGACCTTTTGGAGTCAGATGGTACCCTCTTTGCATGACATGTTATATTGCCCACATACATTGGTGACTGCACCGGTGAACATGGTTTTTGATGAATAAATTTTGATAGAAAGGTGCTAGAGTGTTGAAACCAAGTTCAAACCAACATAATATGACTATGCTCGTTCCAACGATACCCGGCTCGACTCTGTGCGAGCTTGTATCATGCCAAACCCTGGGGGAGCATGTTACAGACCATTTGGAGTCAGATGGTACCCTCTTTGCATGACATGTTATATTGCCCCCATACATTGGTGGCTGCACGGGTGAACATGGTTTTTGATGAATAAATTTTGATAGGAAGTTGCTAGAGTATTGAAACCAAGTTCCATCCCACATATTATGACTCTGCTCTTTCCAACGGTACCAGGCTCGACTCTGCGCGAGCTTCCGGTGCAAATGTTAGGGTTAGGGTTAGGGTGTGAATAAGGTAGGGATAGTGCTAGGGTTAGGGTTAGGGTTAGGGTTGGGTAAGGGTTAGGGTTAGATTTGAGTTCATGGTTAGGTTTATGATTAGGTTCTGAATCTAGTGGTACCAGATTGGTTTCTCTATGACCTTCCTAAGTGGGTGTTGCCATAAAACTCGAATTATAAAAAATGTCCATGTCAAACATTAAGTCCCATATGGGCTCCTGGGAAAAGTATCATGCCAGACCCTGGGGGAGCATGTTTCAGACCATTTGAAGTCAGATGGTAACCTCTCTGCATGACATGTTATATTGCCCTCATACATTGGTGACTGCCCTGGTGCAATCAGTTTTTGATGAATAACTTTTGATAGGAAGGTGCTAGAGCATTGAAACCACGTACCATCCAATATATTTTGACTATGCACATTCCAACGATACCAGACCCGACTCTGTGCGAGTTCACGTTGCAAATTATAAGGTTAGGGTTAGGGATAGGGTTAGTGTTGGGTTAGGGTTAGGTGTAGATTTGAGTTCATGGTTAGAGTTAAGGTTAGGTTCTGAATCTAGTGGTAACATTTTGGTCTCTCCATGACCTTCCTAAGTGGGTGTTGCAATTGAACTCGCATTATAAAAAATGTCCATGTCAAACATTAAGTCCCATATGAGATCCTGGCAAAAGTATCAAGCCAAACTCTGGGAGAGCGTGTTTCAGACCATTTTAAGTCAGATGGTACCCCCTTTGCATGACATCTTATATTTCCCCCATACATTGGTGGCTGCCCCAGTGAACTTGGTTTTTGATGAATAACATTTGATAGGAAGTTGCTAGAGTATTGAAACCAAGTTCCATCCCATATATTATGACTCTGCTCTTTCCAACGATACCAGGTTCGACTCTGCGCGAGCTTCCGTTGCAAATGTTAGGGTTAGGGTTAGGGTGTGAATAAGGTAGGGATAGGGCTAGGGTTAGGGTTAGGTTTAGGTTTGGGTAAGGGTTAGGGTTAGATTTGAGTTCATGGTTAGGGTTATGGTTAGGTTCTGAATCTAGTGGTACCAGTTTAGTGTCTCTACGACCTTCCTAAGTGGGTGTTGCCATAGAACTCCCATTATAAAAAATTTCCATGTCAAACATTAAGTCCCATATGGGCTCCTGGGAAAAGTATCATGCCAGACCCTGGGGGAGCATGTTACAGACCATTTGAAGTCAGATGGTACCCTCTTTGCATTACATCTTATATTGCCCCCATACATTGGTGACTGCACCGATGAACTTGGTTTTTGATGAATAAATTTTGATAGGAAGTTGCTAGAGTGTTGAAACCAAGTTCCATCCCATATATTATGACTATGCACTTTCCAACGGTACCAGGCTCGACTCTGTGCGAGCTTCCGTTGCAAATGTTAGGTTTAGGTTTAGAGTTGGGTTAGAGTTAGGGTTAGGGTTATGGTTGGTTTAGGGTTAGGGTTAGATTTGAATTCATTGTTAGGGTTAGGGTTAGGGTTAGGGTTAGGGTTATGGTTGTGGTAGGGTTAGGGTTAGGGTTAGGGTTATGGTTAGATTTGATTTATGCTTAGGGTTATGGTTAGGTTCTGAATCTAGCTGTACCAGTTTGGTGTCACTATGACCTTCCTACGTGGGTGTTGCCTTAGAACTCCCATTATAAAAATTGTTGATATCAAACATTAAGTCCCATATGGGCTCCTGGGAAAAGTATCATGCCAGACCCTGGGGGAGCATGTTTCAGACCATTTGAAGTCAGATGGTATCCTCTTTGCATGACATGTTATATTGCCCCCATACATTGGTGGCTGCCCTGGTGCAATCAGTTTTTGATGAATAACTTTTGATAGGAAGGTGCTAGAGTATTGAAACCAAGTACCATCCCATATATTTTGACCATGCTCTTTCCAACGATACCAGGTTCGACTCTGTGCTAGCTTCCGTTGCCAATGTTAGGGTGAGGGTTACGGTTTGATTAAGGTAGGGATAGGGTTGGGTTGGGGTTAGGGTTAGGGTTAGGGTTGGGTTAGGGTTAGGGTTAGATTTGAGTTCATGGTTAGGGTTATGGTTAGGTTCTGAATCTAGTGGTACCAGATTGGTGTCTCTATGACCTTCCTAAGTGGGTGTTGCCATAGAACTCGATTTATAAAAAATGTCCATGTCAAGCATAAAGTCCCATATGGGTTCCTGGGAAAATTATGATGCCAGACCCGGGGGGAGGATGTTACAGACCTTTTGGAGTCAGATGGTACCCTCTTTGCATGACATGTTATATTGCCCACATACATTGGTGACTGCACCGGTGAACATGGTTTTTGATGAATAAATTTTGATAGAAAGGTGCTAGAGTGTTGAAACCAAGTTCAAACCAACATAATATGACTATGCTCGTTCCAACGATATCCGGCTCGACTCTGTGCGAGCTTGTATCATGCCAAACCCTGGGGGAGCATGTTACAGACCATTTGGAGTCAGATGGTACCCTCTTTGCATGACATGTTATATTGCCCCCATACATTGGTGGCTGCACGGGTGAACATGGTTTTTGATGAATAAATTTTGATAGGAAGTTGCTAGAGTATTGAAACCAAGTTCCATCCCACATATTATGACTCTGCTCTTTCCAACGGTACCAGGCTCGACTCTGCGCGAGCTTCCGGTGCAAATGTTAGGGTTAGGGTTAGGGTGTGAATAAGGTAGGGATAGGGCTAGGGTTAGGGTTAGGGTTAGGGTTGGGTAAGGGTTAGGGTTAGATTTGAGTTCATGGTTAGGTTTATGATTAGGTTCTGAATCTAGTGGTACCAGATTGGTGTCTCTATGACCTTCCTAAGTGGGTGTTGCCATAGAACTCGAATTATAAAAAATGTCCATGTCAAACATTAAGTCCCATATGGGCTCCTGGGAAAAGTATCATGCCAGACCCTGGGGGAGCATGTTTCAGACCATTTGAAGTCAGATGGTAACCTCTTTGCATGACATGTTATATTGCCCTCATACATTGGTGACTGCCCTGGTGCAATCAGTTTTTGATGAATAACTTTTGATAGGAAGGTGCTAGAGCGTTGAAACCACGTTCCATCCATATAATATGACTATGCTCTTTCCAACGGTACCAGGCTCGACACTGTGCGAACTTCCGTTGCAAATGTTAGGGGTAGGGATAGTGTTTGATTAAGGTTGGGATAGGGTTGGGTTAGGGTTAAGGTTAGGGTTGGGTTAGGGTTAGATTTGAGTTTATTGTTAGAAAGGTCATAGAGACACCAAACTGGTACCACTAGATTCAGAACCTAACCATAACCCTAAGTGAGTGTTGCCATAGAACTCGATTTATAAAAAATGTCGATGTCAAGCATTAAGTCCCATATGGGTTCCTGGGAAAAGTATGATGCCAGACCCTGGGGGAGCATGTTACAGACCATTTGGAGTCAGATGGTATCCTCTTTGCATGACATGTTATATTGCCCCCATACATTGGTGGCTGCCCTGGTGCAATCAGTTTTTGATGAATAACTTTTGATAGGAAGGTGCTAGAGTATTGAAACCAAGTACCATCCCATATATTTTGACCATGCTCTTTCCAACGATACCAGGTTCGACTCTGTGCTAGCTTCCGTTGCCAATGTTAGGGTGAGGGATACGGTTTGATTAAGGGAGGGATAGGGTTGGGTTGGGGTTAGGGTTAGGGTTGAGTTAGGGTTAGGGTTAGATTTGAGTTCATGGTTAGGGTTATGGTTAGGTTCTGAATCTAGTGGTACCAGATTGGTGTCTCTATGACCTTCCTAAGTGGGTGTTGCCATAGAACTCGAATTATAAAAAAATGTCCATGTCAAACATTAAGTCCCATATGGGTTCCTGGGAAAAGTATCATGCCAGACCCTGGGGGAGCATGTTTCAGACCATTTGAAGTCAGATGGTAACCTCTCTGCATGACATGTTATATTGCCCTCATACATTGGTGACTGCCCTGGTGCAATCAGTTTTTGATGAATAACTTTTGATAGGAAGGTGCTAGAGTATTGAAACCAAGTACCATCCCATATATTTTGACTATGCACATTCCAACGAAACCAGACCCGACTCTGTGCGAGCTCACGTTGCAAATGATAGGGTTAGGGTTAGGGATAGGGTTAGTGTTGGGTTAGGGTTAGGTTTAGATTTGAGTTCATGGTTAGAGTTAAGGTTAGGTTCTGAATCTAGTGGTAACATTTTGGTCTCTCCATGACCTTCCTAAGTGGGTGTTGCAATTGAACTCGCATTATAAAAAATGTCCATGTCAAACATTAAGTCCCATATGAGATCCTGGCAAAAGTATCAAGCCAAACTCTGGGGGAGCGTGTTTCAGACCATTTTAAGTCAGATGGTACCCCCTTTGCATGACATCTTATATTTCCCCCATACATTGGTGGCTGCCCCAGTGCACTTGGTTTTTGATGAATAACATTTGATAGGAAGTTGCTAGAGTATTGAAACCAAGTTCCATCTCATATATTATGACTCTGCTCTTTCCAACGATACCAGGTTCGACTCTGCGCGAGCTTCCGTTGCAAATGTTAGGGTTAGGGTTAGAGTGTGAATAAGGTAGGGATAGGGCTAGGGTTAGGGTTAGGGTTAGGGTTGGGTAAGGGTTAGGGTTAGATTTGAGTTTATTGTTAGAAAGGTCATAGAGACACCAAACTGGTACCACTAGATTCAGAACCTAACCATAACCCTAAGTGGGTGTTGCCATAGAACTCGATTTATAAAAAATGTCGATGTCAAGCATTAAATCCCATATGGGTTCCTGGGAAAAGTATGATGCCAGACCCTGGGGGAGCATGTTACAGACCATTTGGAGTCAGATGGTACCCTCTTTGCATGACATGTTATATTGCCCCCATACATTGGTGGCTGCCCCAGTGAACTTGGTTTTTGATGAATAAATTTTGATAGGAAGGTGCTAGATTTTTGAAACCAAGTTCCATCCAACATAATATGACTATGCCCTTTCCAACAATACCCGGCTCGACTCTGTGCGAGCTTCCATTTCAAATGTTAGGGTTAGGGCTAGGGTTAGAGTTATGGTTGGGGTAGGGTTATGGTTAGGGTTGGGTTAGGGTTAGGGTTAGATTTGAGTTCATGGTTAGGGTTATGGTTAGGTTCTGAATCTAGTGGTACCAGATTGGTGTCTCTATGACCTTCCTAAGTGGGTGTTGCCCTAGAACTCGAATTATAAAAAATGTCCATGTCAAACATTAAGTCCCATATGGGCTCCTGGGAAAAGTATCATGCCAGACCCTGGGGGAGCATGTTTCAGACCATTTGAAGTCAGATGGTACCCTCTTTGCATGACATCTTATATTGCCCCCATACATTGGTGGCTGCCCCAGTGAACTTGGTTTTTGATGAATAACATTTGATAGGAAGTTGCTAGAGTATTGAAACCAAGTTCCATCCCATATATTATGACTCTCCTCTTTCCAACGATACCAGGTTCGACTCTGCGCGAGCTTCCGTTGCAAATGTTAGGGTTAGGGTTAGGGTGTGAATAAGGTAGGGATAGGGCTAGGGTTAGGGTTAGGCTTAGGGTTGGGTAAGGGTTAGGGTTAGATTTGAGTTCATGGTTAGGGTTATGGTTAGGTTCTGAATCTAGTGGTACCAGTTTAGTGTCTCTACGACCTTTCTAAGTGGGTGTTGCCATAGAAATCCCATTATAAAAAATTTCCATGTCAAACATTAAGTCCCATATGGGCTCCTGGGAAAAGTATTATGCCAGACCCTGGGGGAGCATGTTACAGACCATTTGAAGTCAGATGGTACCCTCTTTGCATTACATCTTATATTGCCCCCATACATTGGTGACTGCACCGATGAACTTGGTTTTTGATGAATAAATTTTGATAGGAAGTTGCTAGAGTGTTGAAACCAAGTTCCATCCCATATATTATGACTATGCACTTTCCAACGGTACCAAGCTCGACTCTGTGCGAGCTTCCGTTGCAAATGTTAGGTTTAGGTTTAGAGTTGGGTTAGAGTTAGGGTTAGGGTTATGGTTGGTTTAGGGTTAGGGTTAGATTTGAATTCATTGTTAGGGTTAGGGTTAGGGTTATGGTTGTGGTAGGGTTAGGGTTAGGGTTAGGGTTAGGGTTAGATTTGATTTATGCTTAGGGTTATGGTTAGGTTCTGAATCTAGCTGTACCAGTTTGGTGTCACTATGACCTTCCTACGTGGGTGTTGCCTTAGAACTCCCATTATAAAAATTGTTGATATCAAACATTCAGTCCCATATGGAATCCTGGGAAAAGTATCATTCCAGACCCTGGGGGAGCATGTTTCAGACCATTTGAAGTCAGATGGTATCCTCTTTGCATGACATGTTATATTGCCCCCATACATTGGTGGCTGCCCTGGTGCAATCAGTTTTTGATGAATAACTTTTGATAGGAAGGTGCTAGAGTATTGAAACCAAGTACCATCCCATATATTTTGACCATGCTCTTTCCAACGATACCAGGTTCGACTCTGTGCTAGCTTCCGTTGCCAATGTTAGGGTGAGGGATACGGTTTGATTAAGGTAGGGATAGGGTTGGGTTAGGGTTAGGGTTAGGGATGGGTTAGGGTTAGGGTTAGATTTGAGTTCATGGTTAGGGTTATGGTTAGGTTCTGAATCTAGTGGTACCAGATTGGTGTCTCTATGACATTCCTAAGTGGGTGTTGCCATAGAACTCGATTTATAAAAAATGTCCATGTCAAGCATAAAGTCCCATATGGGTTCCTGGGAAAATTATGATGCCAGACCCGGGGGGAGGATGTTACAGACGTTTTGGAGTCAGATGGTACCCTCTTTGCATGACATGTTATATTTCCCACATACATTGGTGACTGCACCGGTGAACATGGTTTTTGATGTATAAATTTTGATAGAAAGTTGCTAGAGTGTTGAAACCAAGTTCAAACCAACATAATATGACTATGCTCGTTCCAACGATACCCGGCTCGACTCTGTGCGAGCTTGTATCATGCCAAACCCTGGGGGAGCATGTTACAGACCATTTGGAGTCAGATGGTACCCTCTTTGCATGACATGTTATATTGCCCCCATACATTGGTGGCTGCACGGGTGAACATGGTTTTTGATGAATAAATTTTGATAGGAAGTTGCTAGAGTATTGAAACCAAGTTCCATCCCACATATTATGACTCTGCTCTTTCCAACGGTACCAGGCTCGACTCTGCGCGAGCTTCCGGTGCAAATGTTAGGGTTAGGGTTAGGGTGTGAATAAGGTAGGGATAGTGCTAGGGTTAGGGTTAGGGTTAGGGTTGGGTAAGGGTTAGGGTTAGATTTGAGTTCATGGTTAGGTTTATGATTAGGTTCTGAATCTAGTGGTACCAGATTGGTGTCTCTATGACCTTCCTAAGTGGGTGTTGCCATAGAACTCGAATTATAAAAAATGTCCATGTCAAACATTAAGTCCCATATGGGCTCCTGGGAAAAGTATCATGCCAGACCCTGGGGGAGCATGTTTCAGACCATTTGAAGTCAGATGGTAACCTCTCTGCATGACATGTTATATTGCCCTCATACATTGGTGACTGCCCTGGTGCAATCAGTTTTTGATGAATAACTTTTGATAGGAAGGTGCTAGAGCATTGAAACCACGTACCATCCAATATATTTTGACTATGCACATTCCAACGATACCAGACCCGACTCTGTGCGAGTTCACGTTGCAAATTATAGGGTTAGGGTTAGGGATAGGGTTAGTGTTGGGTTAGGGTTAGGTTTAGATTTGAGTTCATGGTTAGAGTTAAGGTTAGGTTCTGAATCTAGTGGTAACATTTTGGTCTCTCCATGACCTTCCTAAGTGGGTGTTGCCATAGAACTCCCATTATAAAAAATTTCCATGTCAAACATTAAGTCCCATATGGGCTCCTGGGAAAAGTATCATGCCAGACCCTGGGGGAGCATGTTACAGACCATTTGAAGTCAGATGTTACCCTCTTTGCATGACATCTTATATTGCCCCCATACATTGGTGACTGCACCGATGAACTTGGTTTTTGATGAATAAATTTTGATAGGAAGTTGCTAGATTGTTGAAACCAAGTTCCATCCCATATATTATGACTATGTACTTTCCAACGGTACCAGGCTCGACTTTGTGCGAGCTTCCGTTGCAAATGTTAGGTCTAGGTTTAGAGTTGGGTTAGAGTTAGGGTTAGGGTTATGGATGGTTTAGGGTTAGGGTTAGATTTGAGTTCATTGTTAGGGTTAGGGTTAGGGTTAGGGCTATGGTTGTGGTAGGGTTAGGGTTAGGGTTAGATTTGATTTATGGTTAGGGTTATGGTTAGGTTCTGAATCTAGCTGTACCAGTTTGGTGTCACTATGACCTTCCTACGTGGGTGTTGCCTTAGAACTCCCATTATAAAAATTGTTGATGTCAAACATTAAGTCCCATATGGGATCCTGGGAAAAGTATCATTCCAGACCCTGGGGGAGCATGTTACAGACCATTTGGAGTCAGATGGTACCCTCTTTGCATGACATGTTATATTGCCCACATACATTGGTGACTGCACCGGTGAACATGTTTTTTGATGAATAAATTTTGATAGAAAGGTGCTAGAGTGTTGAAACCAAGTTCAAACCAACATAATTTGACTATACTCGTTCCAAGGATACCCGGCTCGACTCTGTGCGAGCTTGTATCATGCCAAACCCTGGGGGAGCATGTTACAGACCATTTGGAGTCAGATGGTACCCTCTTTGCTTGACATGTTATATTGCCCCCATACATTGGTGGCTGCACGGGTGAACATGGTTTTTGATGAATAAATTTTGATAGGAAGTTGCTAGAGTATTGAAACCAAGTTCCATCCCACATATTTTGACTCTGCTCTTTCCAACGGTACCAGGCTCGACTCTGTGCTAGCTTCCGTTGCAAATGTTAGGTTTAGGTTTAGAGTTGGGTTAGAGTTATGGTTAGGGTTACGGTTGGTTTAGGGTTAGGGTTAGATTTGAGTTCATTGTTAAGGTTAGGGTTAGGGTTAGGGTTATGGTTGTGGTAGGGTTAGGGTTAGGGTTAGGGTTAGGGTTAGATTCTATTTATGGTTAGGGTTATGGTTAGGTTCTGAATCTAGTGGTACCAGTTTGGTGTCACTATGACCTTCCTACGTGGGTGTTGCCATAGAACTCCCATTATAAAAAATTTCCATGTAAAACATTAAGTCCCATATGGGATCCTGGGAAAAGTATCATGCCAGATCCTGGGGGAGCATGTTACAGACCATTTGAAGTCAGATGGTATCCTCTTTGCATGACATGTTATATTGCCCCCATACATTGGTGGCTGCCCTGGTGCAATCAGTTTTTGATGAATAACTTTTGATAGGAAGGTGCTAGAGTATTGAAACCAAGTACCATTCCATATATTTTGACCATGCTCTTTCCAACGATACCAGGTTCGACTCTGTGCTAGCTTCCGTTGCCAATGTTAGGGTGAGGGATACGGTTTGATTAAGGGAGGGATAGGGTTGGGTTGGGGTTAGGGTTAGGGTTGAGTTAGGGTTAGGGTTAGATTTGAGTTCATGGTTAGGGTTATGGTTAGGTTCTGAATCTAGTGGTACCAGATTGGTGTCTCTATGACCTTCCTAAGTGGGTGTTGCCATAGAACTCGAATTATAAAAAATGTCCATGTCAAACATTAAGTCCCATATGGGCTCCTGGGAAAAGTATCATGCCAGACCCTGGGGGAGCATGTTTCAGACCATTTGAAGTCAGATGGTAACCTCTCTGCATGACATGTTATATTGCCCTCATACATTGGTGACTGCCCTGGTGCAATCAGTTTTTGATGAATAACTTTTGATAGGAAGGTGCTAGAGTATTGAAACCAAGTACCATCCCATATATTTTGACTATGCACATTCCAACGAAACCAGACCCGACTCTGTGCGAGCTCACGTTGCAAATGATAGGGTTAGGGTTAGGGATAGGGTTAGTGTTGGGTTAGGGTTAGGTTTAGATTTGAGTTCATGGTTAGAGTTAAGGTTAGGTTCTGAATCTAGTGGTAACATTTTGGTCTCTCCATGACCTTCCTAAGTGGGTGTTGCAATTGAACTCGCATTATAAAAAATGTCCATGTCAAACATTAAGTCCCATATGAGATCCTGGCAAAAGTATCAAGCCAAACTCTGGGGGAGCGTGTTTCAGACCATTTTAAGTCAGATGGTACCCCCTTTGCATGACATCTTATATTTCCCCCATACATTGGTGGCTGCCCCAGTGAACTTGGTTTTTGATGAATAACATTTGATAGGAAGTTGCTAGAGTATTGAAACCAAGTTCCATCTCATATATTATGACTCTGCTCTTTCCAACGATACCAGGTTCGACTCTGCGCGAGCTTCCGTTGCAAATGTTAGGGTTAGGGTTAGAGTGTGAATAAGGTAGGGATAGGGCTAGGGTTAGGGTTAGGGTTGGGTAAGGGTTAGGGTTAGATTTGAGTTCATGGTTAGGGTTATGGTTGGGTTCTGAATCTAGTGGTACCAGTTTGGTGTCTCTACGACCTTCCTAAGTGGGTGTTGCCATAGAACTCCCATTATAAAAAATTTCCATGTCAAACATTAAGTCCCATATGGGCTCCTGGGAAAAGTATCATGCCAGACCTTGGGGGAGCGTGTTTCAGACCATTTGAAGTCAGAAGGTAACCTATTTGCATGACATCTTATATTGCCCCCATACATTGGTGGCTGCCCCAGTGCACTTGGTTTTTGAAGAATAACTTTTGATAGGAAGGTGCTAGAGCGTTGAAACCACGTTCCATCCATATAATATGACTATGCTCTTTCCAACGGTACTAGGCTCGACACAGTGCGAACTTCCGTTGCAAATGTTAGGGGTAGGGATAGTGTTTGATTAAGGTTGGGATAGGGTTGGGTTAGGGTTAAGGTTAGGGTTGGGTTAGGGTTAGATTTGAGTTTATTGTTAGAAAGGTCATAGAGACACCAAACTGGTACCACTAGATTCAGAACCTAACCATAACCCTAAGTGGGTGTTGCCATAGAACTCGATTTATAAAAAATGTCGATGTCAAGCATTAAATCCCATATGGGTTCCTGGGAAAAGTATGATGCCAGACCCTGGGGGAGCATGTTACAGACCATTTGGAGTCAGATGGTACCCTCTTTGCATGACATGTTATATTGCCCCCATACATTGGTGGCTGCACGGGTGAACATGGTTTTTGATGAATAAATTTTGATAGGAAGTTGCTAGAGTATTGAAACCAAGTTCCATCCCACATATTATGACTCTGCTCTTTCCAACGGTACCAGGCTCGACTCTGCGCGAGCTTCCGGTGCAAATGTTAGGTTTAGGTTTAGAGTTGGGTTAGAGTTAGAGTTAGGGTTATGGATGGTTTAGGGTTAGGGTTAGAATTGAGTTCATTGTTAGGGTTAGGGTTAGGGTTATGGTTGTGGTAGGGTTAGGGTTAGGGTTAGGGTTAGATTTGATTTATGGTTAGGGTTATGGTTAGGTTCTGAATCTAGCTGTACCAGTTTGGTGTCACTATGACCTTCCTACGTGGGTGTTGCCTTAGAACTCCCATTATAAAAATTGTTGATATCAAACATTAAGTCCCATATGGGATCCTGGGAAAAGTATCATTCCAGACCCTGGGGGAGCATGTTTCAGACCATTTGAAGTCAGATGGTATCCTCTTTGCATGACATGTTATATTGCCCCCATACATTGGTGGCTGCCCTGGTGCAATCAGTTTTTGATGAATAACTTTTGATAGGAAGGTGCTAGAGTATTGAAACCAAGTACCATCCCATATATTTTGACCATGCTCTTTCCAACGATACCAGGTTCGACTCTGCGCGAGCTTCCGTTGCAAATATTAGGGTTAGGGTTAGGGTGTGAATAAGGTAGGGATAGGGCTAGGGTTAGGGTTAGGGTTAGGGTTGGGTAAGGGTTAGGGTTAGATTTGAGTTCATGGTTAGGTTTATGATTAGGTTCTGAATCTAGTGGTACCAGTTTGGTGTCTCTACGACCTTCCTAAGTGGGTGTTGCCATAGAACTCCCATTATAAAAAATTTCCATGTAAAACATTAAGTCCTATATGGGCTCCTGGGAAAAGTATCATGCCAGATCCTGAGGGAGCATGTTACAGACCATTTGAAGTCAGATGGTAACCTCTCTGCATGACATGTTATATTGCCCTAATACATTGGTGACTGCCCTGGTGCAATCAGTTTTTGATGAATAACTTTTGATAGGAAGGTGCAAGAGTATTGAAACCAAGTACCATCCCATATATTTTGACTATGCACATTCCAACGATACCAGACCCAACTCTTTGCGAGCTCACGTTGCAAATGATAGGGTTAGGCTTAGGGATAGGGTTAGTGTTGGGTTAGGGTTAGGTTTAGATTTGAGTTCATGGTTAGCGTTAAGGTTAGGTTCTGAATCTAGTGGTAACATTTTGGTCTCTCCATGACCTTCCTAAGTGGGTATTGCAATTGAACTCCCATTATAAAAAATGTCCATGTCAAACATTAAGTCCCATATGAGATCCTGGGAAAAGTATCAAGCCAAACTCTGGAGGAGCGTGTTTCAGACCATTTTAAGTCAGATGGTACCCCTTTGCATGGCATGTTGTATTGCCCCCTTACATTGGTGGCTGCCCCAGTGAACTTGGTTTTTAATGAATAACTTTTGATAGGAAGGTGCTAGAACATTGAAACCAAGTGCCTTCCCACATATTATGATGCTGCTCTTTCCAACGGTACCAGGCTCGACTCTGCGCGAGCTTCCATTTCAAATGTTAGGGTTAGGGTTAGTGTTGGGTTAGGGTTAGGTTTAGATTTGAGTTCATGGTTAGAGTTAAGGTTAGGCTCTGAATCTAGAGGTACCAGTTTGTTGTCTCTACGACCTTTCTAAGTGGGTGTTCCCATACAACTCCCATTATAAAAAATGTCCATATCAACCATTAAGTCCCATATGGGTTCCTGGCAAAAGTATCAAGCCAAACTCTGGGGGAGCGTGTTTCAGACCATTTCAAGTCAGAAGGTAACCTATTTGCATGACATGTTATATTGCCCCCATACATTGGTGGCTGCCCCAGTGCACTTGGTTTTTGAAGAATAACATTTGATAGGAAGTTGCTAGAGTATTGAAACCAAGTTCCATCCCATATATTATGACTCTGCTCTTTCCAACGATACCAGGTTCGACTCTGCGCGAGCTTCCGTTGCAAATGTTAGGGTTAGGGTTAGGGTGTGAATAAGGTAGGGATAGGGCTAGGGTTAGTGTTAGGTTTAGGGTTGGGTAAGGGTTAGGGTTAGATTTGAGTTCATGGTTAGGGTTATGGTTAGGTTCTGAATCTAGTGGTACCAGTTTAGTGTCTCTACGACCTTCCTAAGTGGGTGTTGCCATAGAACTCCCATTATAAAAAATTTCCATGTAAAACATTAAGTCCCATATGGCCTCCTGGGAAAAGTATCATGCCAAACCCTGGGGGAGCATGTTACAGACCATTTGGAGTCAGATGGTACCCTCTTTGCATGACATGTTATATTGCCCCCATACATTGGTGGCTGCACGGGTGAACATGGTTTTTGATGAATAAATTTTGATAGGAAGTTGCTAGAGTATTGAAACCAAGTTCCATCCCACATATTATGACTCTGCTCTTTCCAACGGTACCAGGCTCGACTCTGCGCGAGCTTCCGGTGCAAATTTTAGGGTTAGGGTTAGGGTGTGAATAAGGTAGGGATAGGGCTAGGGTTAGGGTTAGGGTTAGGGTTGGGTAAGGGTTAGGGTTAGATTTGAGTTCATGGTTAGGTTTATGATTAGGTTCTGAATCTAGTGGTACCAGATTGGTGTCTCTATGACCTTCCTAAGTGGGTGTTGCCATAGAACTCGAATTATAAAAAATGTCCATGTCAAACATTAAGTACCATATGGGCTCCTGGGAAAAGTATCAAGCCAAACTCTGGAGGAGCGTGTTTCAGACCATTTTAAGTCAGATGGTACCCCTTTGCATGACATGTTGTATTGCCCCCTTACATTGGTGGCTGCCCCAGTGAACTTGGTTTTTAATGAATAACTTTTGATAGGAAGGTGCTAGAACATTGAAACCAAGCGCCTTCCCACATATTATGATGCTGCTCTTTCCAACGGTACCAGGCTCGACTCTGCGCGAGCTTCCATTTCAAATGTTAGGGTTAGATTTGTGTTAGGGGTAGGTTTAGATTTGAGTGCAAGGTTAGGGTTATGGTTAGGCTCTGAATCTAGAGGTACCAGTTTGTTGTCTCTACAACCTTTCTAAGTGGGTGTTCCCATACAACTCCCATTATAAAAAATGTCCATATCAACCATTAAGTCCCATATGGGTTCCTGGCAAAAGTATCAAGCCAAACTCTGGGGGAGCGTGTTTCAGACCATTTGAAGTCAGAAGGTAACCTATTTGCATGACATGTTATATTGCCCCCATACATTGGTGGCTGCCCCAGTGCACTTGGTTTTTGAAGAATAACTTTTGATAGGAAGGTGCTAGAGCGTTGAAACCACGTTCCATCCATATAATATGACTATGCTCTTTCCAACGGTACTAGGCTCGACACAGTGCGAACTTCCGTTGCAAATGTTAGGGGTAGGGATAGTGTTTGATTAAGGTTGGGATAGGGTTGGGTTAGGGTTAAGGTTAGGGTTGGGTTAGGGTTAGATTTGAGTTTATTGTTAGAAAGGTCATAGAGACACCAAACTGGTACCACTAGATTCAGAACCTAACCATAACCCTAAGTGGGTGTTGCCATAGAACTCGATTTATAAAAAATGTCGATGTCAAGCATTAAATCCCATATGGGTTCCTGGGAAAAGTATGATGCCAGACCCTGGGGGAGCATGTTACAGACCATTTGGAGTCAGATGGTACCCTCTTTGCATGACATGTTATATTGCCCCCATACATTGGTGGCTGCCCCAGTGAACTTGGTTTTTGATGAATAAATTTTGATAGGAAGGTGCTAGATTGTTGAAACCAAGTTCCATCCAACATAATATGACTATGCCCTTTCCAACAATACCCGGCTCGACTCTGTGCGAGCTTCCATTTCAAATGTTAGGGTTAGGGCTAGGGTTAGAGTTATGGTTGGGGTAGGGTTATGGTTAGGGTTGGGTTAGGGTTAGGGTTAGATTTGAGTTCATGGTTAGGGTTATGGTTAGGTTCTGAATCTAGTGATACCAGATTGGTGTCTCTATGACCTTCCTAAGTGGGTGTTGCCCTAGAACTCGAATTATAAAAAATGTCCATGTCAAACATTAAGTCCCATATGGGCTCCTGGGAAAAGTATCATGCCAGACCCTGGGGGAGCATGTTTCAGACCATTTGAAGTCAGATGGTACCCTCTTTGCATGACATCTTATATTGCCCCCATACATTGGTGGTTGCCCCAGTGAACTTGGTTTTTGATGAATAACATTTGATAGGAAGTTGCTAGAGTATTGAAACCAAGTTCCATCCCATATATTATGACTCTGCTCTTTCCAACGATACCAGGTTCGACTCTGCGCGAGCTTCCGTTGCAAATGTTAGGGTTAGGGTTAGGGTGTGAATAAGGTAGGGATAGGGCTAGGGTTAGTGTTAGGTTTAGGTTTGGGTAAGGGTTAGGGTTAGATTTGAGTTCATGGTTAGGGTTATGGTTAGGTTCTGAATCTAGTGGTACCAGTTTAGTGTCTCTACGACCTTCCTAAGTGGGTGTTGCCATAGAACTCCCGTTATAAAAAATTTCCATGTCAAACATTAAGTCCCATATGTGCTCCTGGGAAAAGTATCATGCCAGACCCTGGGGGAGCATGTTACAGACCATTTGAAGTCAGATGGTACCCTCTTTGCATTACATCTTATATTGCCCCCATACATTGGTGACTGCACCGATGAACTTGGTTTTTGATGAATAAATTTTGATAGGAAGTTGCTAGAGTGTTGAAACCAAGTTCCATCCCATATATTATGACTATGCACTTTCCAACGGTACCAGGCTCGACTCTGTGCGAGCTTCCGTTGCAAATGTTAGGTTTAGGTTTAGAGTTGGGTTAGAGTTAGGGTTAGGGTTATGGTTGGTTTAGGGTTAGGGTTAGATTTGAATTCATTGTTAGGGTTAGGGTTAGGGTTAGGGTTATGGTTGTGGTAGGGTTAGGGTTAGGGTTAGGGTTAGGGTTAGATTTGATTTATGCTTAGGGTTATGGTTAGGTTCTGAATCTAGCTGTACCAGTTTAGTGTCACTATGACCTTCCTACGTGGGTGTTGCCTTAGAACTCCCATTATAAAAATTGTTGATATCAAACATTAAGTCCCATATGGGATCCTGGGAAAAGTATCATTCCAGACCCTGGGGGAGCATGTTTCAGACCATTTGAAGTCAGATGGTATCCTCTCTGCATGACATGTTATATTGCCCCCATACATTGGTGGCTGCCCTGGTGCAATCAGTTTTTGATGAATAACTTTTGATAGGAAGGTGCTAGAGTATTGAAACCAAGTACCATCCCATATATTTTGACCATGCTCTTTCCAACGATACCAGGTTCGACTCTGTGCTAGCTTCCGTTGCCAATGTTAGGGTGAGGGTTACGGTTTGATTAAGGTAGGGATAGGGTTGGGTTGGGGTTAGGGTTAGGGTTAGGGTTGGGTTAGGGTTAGGGTTAGATTTGAGTTCATGGTTAGGGTTATGGTTAGGTTCTGAATCTAGTGGTACCAGATTGGTGTCTCTATGACCTTCCTAAGTGGGTGTTGCCATAGAACTCGATTTATAAAAAATGTCCATGTCAAGCATAAAGTCCCATATGGGTTCCTGGGAAAATTATGATGCCAGACCCGGGGGGAGGATGTTACAGACCTTTTGGAGTCAGATGGTACCCTCTTTGCATGACATGTTATATTGCCCACATACATTGGTGACTGCACCGGTGAACATGGTTTTTGATGAATAAATTTTGATAGAAAGGTGCTAGAGTGTTGAAACCAAGTTCAAACCAACATAATATGACTATGCTCGTTCCAACGATATCCGGCTCGACTCTGTGCGAGCTTGTATCATGCCAAACCCTGGGGGAGCATGTTACAGACCATTTGGAGTCAGATGGTACCCTCTTTGCAATACATCTTATATTGCCCCCATACATTGGTGGCTGCACGGGTGAACATGGTTTTTGATGAATAAATTTTGATAGGAAGTTGCTAGAGTATTGAAACCAAGTTCCATCCCACATATTATGACTCTGCTCTTTCCAACGGTACCAGGCTCGACTCTGCGCGAGCTTCCGGTGCAAATGTTAGGGTTAGGGTTAGGGTGTGAATAAGGTAGGGATAGGGCTAGGGTTAGGGTTAGGGTTAGGGTTGGGTAAGGGTTAGGGTTAGATTTGAGTTCATGGTTAGGTTTATGATTAGGTTCTGAATCTAGTGGTACCAGATTGGTGTCTCTATGACCTTCCTAAGTGGGTGTTGCCATAGAACTCGAATTATAAAAAATGTCCATGTCAAACATTAAGTCCCATATGGGCTCCTGGGAAAAGTATCATGCCAGACCCTGGGGGAGCGTGTTTCAGACCATTTGAAGTCAGATGGTAACCTCTCTGCATGACATGTTATATTGCCCTCATACATTGGTGACTGCCCTGGTGCAATCAGTTTTTGATGAATAACTTTTGATAGGAAGGTGCTAGAGCGTTGAAACCACGTTCCATCCATATAATATGACTATGCTCTTTCCAACGGTACCAGGCTCGACACTGTGCGAACTTTCGTTGCAAATGTTAGGGGTAGGGATAGTGTTTGATTAAGGTTGGGATAGGGTTGGGTTAGGGTTAAGGTTAGGGTTGGGTTAGGGTTAGATTTGAGTTTATTGTTAGAAAGGTCATAGAGACACCAAACTGGTACCACTAGATTCAGAACCTAACCATAACCCTAAGTGAGTGTTGCCATAGAACTCGATTTATAAAAAATGTCGATGTCAAGCATTAAGTCCCATATGGGTTCCTGGGAAAAGTATGATGCCAGACCCTGGGGGAGCATGTTACAGACCATTTGGAGTCAGATGGTACCCTCTTTGCATGACATGTTATATTGCCCCCATACATTGGTGGCTGCCCCAGTGAACTTGGTTTTTGATGAATAACATTTGATAGGAAGGTGCTAGATTGTTGAAACCAAGTTCCATCCAACATAATATGACTATGCCCTTTCCAACAATACCCGGCTCGACTCTGTGCGAGCTTCCATTTCAAATGTTAGGGTTAGGGCTTCTGTTAGATTTACGGTTGGGGTAGGGTTATGGTTAGGGTTGGGTTAGGGTTAGGTTTAGATTTGAGTTCATGGTTAGGTTTAAGGTTATATTCTGAATCCAGTGGTACCAGTTTGGTGTCACTATGACCTTCCTACGTGGGTGTTGCCTTAGAACTCCCATTATAAAAATTGTTGATATCAAACATTAAGTCCCATATGGGTTCCTGGGAAAAGTATCATTCCAGACCCTGGGGGAGCATGTTTCAGACCATTTGAAGTCAGATGGTATCCTCTTTGCATGACATGTTATATTGCCCCCATACATTGGTGGCTGCCCTGGTGCAATCAGTTTTTGATGAATAACTTTTGATAGGAAGGTGCTAGAGTATTGAAACCAAGTACCATCCCATATATTTTGACCATGCTCTTTCCAACGATACCAGGTTCGACTCTGTGCTAGCTTCCGTTGCCAATGTTAGGGTGAGGGATACGGTTTGATTAAGGTAGGGATAGGGTTGGGTTGGGGTTAGGGTTAGGGTTGGGTTAGGGTTAGGGTTAGATTTGAGTTCATGGTTAGGGTTATGGTTAGGTTCTGAATCTAGTGGTACCAGATTGGTGTCTCTATGACCTTCCTAAGTGGGTGTTGCCATAGAACTCGATTTATAAAAAATGTCCATGTCAAGCATAAAGTCCCATATGGGTTCCTGGGAAAATTATGATGCCAGACCCTGGGGGAGGATGTTACAGACCATTTGGAGTCAGATGGTACCCTCTTTGCATGACATGTTATATTGCCCCCATACATTGGTGACTGCACCGGTGAACATGGTTTTTGATGAATAAATTTTGATAGAAAGGTGCTAGAGTGTTGAAACCAAGTTCAAACCAACATAATTTGACTATACTCGTTCCAACGATACCCGGCTCGACTCTGTGCAAGCTTGTATCATGCCAAACCCTGGGGGAGCATGTTACAGACCATTTGGAGTCAGATGGTACCCTCTTTGCATGACATGTTATATTGCCCCCATACATTGGTGGCTGCACGGGTGAACATGGTTTTTGATGAATAAATTTTGATAGGAAGTTGCTAGAGTATTGAAACCAAGTTCCATCCCACATATTATGACTCTGCTCTTTCCAACGGTACCAGGCTCGACTCTGCGCGAGCTTCCGGTGCAAATGTTAGGGTTAGGGTTAGGGTGTGAATAAGGTAGGGATAGGGCTAGGGTTAGGGTTAGGGTTAGGGTTGGGTAAGGGTTAGGGTTAGATTTGAGTTCATGGTTAGGTTTATGATTAGGTTCTGAATCTAGTGGTACCAGATTGGTGTCTCTATGACCTTCCTAAGTGGGTGTTGCCATAGAACTCGAATTATAAAAAATGTCCATGTCAAACATTAAGTCCCATATGGGCTCCTGGGAAAAGTATCATGCCAGACCCTGGGGGAGCATGTTTCAGACCATTTGAAGTCAGATGGTAACCTCTCTGCATGACATGTTATATTGCCCTCATACATTGGTGACTGCCCTGGTGCAATCAGTTTTTGATGAATAACTTTTGATAGGAAGGTGCAAGAGTATTGAAACCAAGTACCATCCCATATATTTTGACTATGCACATTCCAACGATACCAGACCCAACTCTTTGCGAGCTCACGTTGCAAATGATAGGGTTAGGCTTAGGGATAGGGTTAGTGTTGGGTTAGGGTTAGGTTTAGATTTGAGTTCATGGTTAGCGTTAAGGTTAGGTTCTGAATCTAGTGGTAACATTTTGGTCTCTCCATGACCTTCCTAAGTGGGTATTGCAATTGAACTCCCATTATAAAAAATGTCCATGTCAAACATTAAGTCCCATATGAGATCCTGGGAAAAGTATCAAGCCAAACTCTGGAGGAGCGTGTTTCAGACCATTTTAAGTCAGATGGTACCCCTTTGCATGGCATG
This sequence comes from Megalops cyprinoides, assembly GCF_013368585.1. Classification (NCBI taxonomy): domain Eukaryota; kingdom Metazoa; phylum Chordata; class Actinopteri; order Elopiformes; family Megalopidae; genus Megalops; species Megalops cyprinoides. The sequence continues at coordinate 72,251,600 of NC_050583.1, forward strand.
TTGTATTGCCCCCTTACATTGGTGGCTGCCCCAGTGAACTTGGTTTTTAATGAATAACTTTTGATAGGAAGGTGCTAGAACATTGAAACCAAGTGCCTTCCCACATATTATGATGCTGCTCTTTCCAACGGTACCAGGCTCGACTCTGCGCGAGCTTCCATTTCAAATGTTAGGGTTAGGGTTAGTGTTGGGTTAGGGTTAGGTTTAGATTTGAGTTCATGGTTAGAGTTAAGGTTAGGCTCTGAATCTAGAGGTACCAGTTTGTTGTCTCTACGACCTTTCTAAGTGGGTGTTCCCATACAACTCCCATTATAAAAAATGTCCATATCAACCATTAAGTCCCATATGGGTTCCTGGCAAAAGTATCAAGCCAAACTCTGGGGGAGCGTGTTTCAGACCATTTCAAGTCAGAAGGTAACCTATTTGCATGACATGTTATATTGCCCCCATACATTGGTGGCTGCCCCAGTGCACTTGGTTTTTGAAGAATAACATTTGATAGGAAGTTGCTAGAGTATTGAAACCAAGTTCCATCCCATATATTATGACTCTGCTCTTTCCAACGATACCAGGTTCGACTCTGCGCGAGCTTCCGTTGCAAATGTTAGGGTTAGGGTTAGGGTGTGAATAAGGTAGGGTTAGGGTTAGGGTTAGTGTTAGGTTTAGGTTTGGGTAAGGGTTAGGGTTAGATTTGAGTTCATGGTTAGGGTTATGGTTAGGTTCTGAATCTAGTGGTACCAGTTTAGTGTCTCTACGACCTTCCTAAGTGGGTGTTGCCATAGAACTCCCATTATAAAAAATTTCCATGTCAAACATTAAGTCCCATATGGCCTCCTGGGAAAAGTATCATGCCAAACCCTGGGGGAGCATGTTACAGACCATTTGGAGTCAGATGGTACCCTCTTTGCATGACATGTTATATTGCCCCCATACATTGGTGGCTGCACGGGTGAACATGGTTTTTGATGAATAAATTTTGATAGGAAGTTGCTAGAGTATTGAAACCAAGTTCCATCCCACATATTATGACTCTGCTCTTTCCAACGGTACCAGGCTCGACTCTGCGCGAGCTTCCGGTGCAAATGTTAGGGTTAGGGTTAGGGTGTGAATAAGGTAGGGATAGGGCTAGGGTTAGGGTTAGGGTTAGGGTTGGGTAAGGGTTAGGGTTAGATTTGAGTTCATGGTTAGGTTTATGATTAGGTTCTGAATCTATTGGTACCAGATTGGTGTCTCTATGACCTTCCTAAGTGGGTGTTGCCATAGAACTCGAATTATAAAAAATGTCCATGTCAAACATTAAGTCCCATATGGGCTCCTGGGAAAAGTATCAAGCCAAACTCTGGAGGAGCGTGTTTCAGACCATTTTAAGTCAGATGGTACCCCTTTGCATGACATGTTGTATTGCCCCCTTACATTGGTGGCTGCCCCAGTGAACTTGGTTTTTAATGAATAACTTTTGATAGGAAGGTGCTAGAACATTGAAACCAAGCGCCTTCCCACATATTATGATGCTGCTCTTTCCAACGGTACCAGGCTCGACTCTGCGCGAGCTTCCATTTCAAATGTTAGGGTTAGGGTTAGGGTTGTGTTAGGGGTAGGTTTAGATTTGAGTGCAAGGTTAGGGTTATGGTTAGGCTCTGAATCTAGAGGTACCAGTTTGTTGTCTCTACGACCTTTCTAAGTGGGTGTTCCCATACAACTCCCATTATAAAAACTGTCCATATCAACCATTAAGTCCCATATGGGTTCCTGGCAAAAGTATCAAGCCAAACTCTGGGGGAGCGTGTTTCAGACCATTTGAAGTCAGAAGGTAACCTCTATGCATGACATGTTATATTGCCCTCATACATTGGTGACTGCCCTGGTGCAATCAGTTTTTGATGAATAACTTTTGATAGGAAGGTGCTAGAGCGTTGAAACCACGTTCCATCCATATAATATGACTATGCTCTTTCCAACGGTACCAGGCTCGACATTGTGCGAACTTCCGTTGCAAATGTTAGGGGTAGGGATAGTGTTTGATTAAGGTTGGGATAGGGTTGGGTTAGGGTTAAGGTTAGGGTTGGGTTAGGGTTAGATTTGAGTTTATTGTTAGAAAGGTCATAGAGACACCAAACTGGTACCACTAGATTCAGAACCTAACCATAACCCTAAGTGAGTGTTGCCATAGAACTCGATTTATAAAAAATGTCGATGTCAAGCATTAAGTCCCATATGGGTTCCTGGGAAAAGTATGATGCCAGACCCTGGGGGAGCATGTTACAGACCATTTGGAGTCAGATGGTACCCTCTTTGCATGACATGTTATATTGCCCCCATACATTGGTGGCTGCCCCAGTGAACTTGGTTTTTGATGAATAACATTTGATAGGAAGGTGCTAGATTGTTGAAACCAAGTTCCATCCAACATAATATGACTATGCCCTTTCCAACAATACCCGGCTCGACTCTGTGCGAGCTTCCATTTCAAATGTTAGGGTTAGGGCTAGGGTTAGAGTTACGGTTGGGGTAGGGTTATGGTTAGGGTTGGGTTAGGGTTAGGTTTAGATTTGAGTTCATGGTTAGGTTTAAGGTTATATTCTGAATCCAGTGGTACCAGTTTGGTGTCACTATGACCTTCCTACGTGGGTGTTGCCATAGAACTCCCATTATAAAAAATTTCCATGTAAAACATTAAGTCCCATATGGGATCCTGGGAAAAGTATCATGCCAGATCCTGGGGGAGCATGTTACAGACCATTTGAAGTCAGATGGTATCCTCTTTGCATGACATGTTATATTGCCCCCATACATTGGTGGCTGCCCTGGTGCAATCAGTTTTTGATGAATAACTTTTGATAGGAAGGTGCTAGAGTATTGAAACCAAGTACCATCCCATATATTTTGACCATGCTCTTTCCAACGATACCAGGTTCGACTCTGTGCTAGCTTCCGTTGCCAATGTTAGGGTGAGGGATACGGTTTGATTAAGGGAGGGATAGGGTTGGGTTGGGGTTAGGGTTAGGGTTGGGTTAGGGTTAGGGTTAGATTTGAGTTCATGGTTAGGGTTATGGTTAGGTTCTGAATCTAGTGGTACCAGATTGGTGTCTCTATGACCTTCCTAAGTGGGTGTTGCCATAGAACTCCCATTATAAAAAATGTCCATGTCAAACATTAAGTCCCATATGGGCTCCTGGGAAAAGTATCATGCCAGACCCTGGGGGAGCATGTTTCAGACCATTTGAAGTCAGATGGTAACCTCTCTGCATGACATGTTATATTGCCCTCATACATTGGTGACTGCCCTGGTGCAATCAGTTTTTGATGAATAACTTTTGATAGGAAGGTGCTAGAGTATTGAAACCAAGTACCATCCCATATATTTTGACTATGCACATTCCAACGAAACCAGACCCGACTCTGTGCGAGCTCACGTTGCAAATGATAGGGTTAGGGTTAGGGTTAGGTTTAGATTTGAGTTCATGGTTAGAGTTAAGGTTAGGTTCTGAATCTAGTGGTAACATTTTGGTCTCTCCATGACCTTCCTAAGTGGGTGTTGCAATTGAACTCGCATTATAAAAAATGTCCATGTCAAACATTAAGTCCCATATGAGATCCTGGCAAAAGTATCAAGCCAAACTCTGGGGGAGCGTGTTTCAGACCATTTTAAGTCAGATGGTACCCCCTTTGCATGACATCTTATATTTCCCCCATACATTGGTGGCTGCCCCAGTGAACTTGGTTTTTGATGAATAACATTTGATAGGAAGTTGCTAGAGTATTGAAACCAAGTTCCATCTCATATATTATGACTCTGCTCTTTCCAACGATACCAGGTTCGACTCTGCGCGAGCTTCCGTTGCAAATGTTAGGGTTAGGGTTAGAGTGTGAATAAGGTAGGGATAGGGCTAGGGTTAGGGTTAGGGTTGGGTAAGGGTTAGGGTTAGATTTGAGTTCATGGTTAGGGTTATGGTTAGGTTCTGAATCTAGTGGTACCAGTTTGGTGTCTCTACGACCTTCCTAAGTGGGTGTTGCCATAGAACTCCCATTATAAAAAATTTCCATGTCAAACATTAAGTCCCATATGGGCTCCTGGGAAAAGTATCATGCCAGACCTTGGGGGAGCATGTTACAGACCATTTGAAGTCAGATGTTACCCTCTTTGCATGACATCTTATATTGCCCCCATACATTGGTGACTGCACCGATGAACTTGGTTTTTGATGAATAAATTTTGATAGGAAGTTGCTAGATTGTTGAAACCAAGTTCCATCCCATATATTATGACTATGTACTTTCCAACGGTACCAGGCTCGACACAGTGCGAACTTCCGTTGCAAATGTTAGGGGTAGGGATAGTGTTTGATTAAGGTTGGGATAGGGTTGGGTTAGGGTTAAGGTTAGGGTTGGTTTAGGGTTAGATTTGAGTTTATTGTTAGAAAGGTCATAGAGACACCAAACTGGTACCACTAGATTCAGAACCTAACCATAACCCTAAGTGGGTGTTGCCATAGAACTCGATTTATAAAAAATGTCGATGTCAAGCATTAAATCCCATATGGGTTCCTGGGAAAAGTATGATGCCAGACCCTGGGGGAGCATGTTACAGACCATTTGGAGTCAGATGGTACCCTCTTTGCATGACATGTTATATTGCCCCCATACATTGGTGGCTGCCCCAGTGAACTTGGTTTTTGATGAATAAATTTTGATAGGAAGGTGCTAGATTTTTGAAACCAAGTTCCATCCAACATAATATGACTATGCCCTTTCCAACAATACCCGGCTCGACTCTGTGCGAGCTTCCATTTCAAATGTTAGGGTTAGGGCTAGGGTTAGAGTTATGGTTGGGGTAGGGTTATGGTTAGGGTTGGGTTAGGGTTAGGGTTAGATTTGAGTTCATGGTTAGGGTTATGGTTAGGTTCTGAATCTAGTGGTACCAGATTGGTGTCTCTATGACCTTCCTAAGTGGGTGTTGCCCTAGAACTCGAATTATAAAAAATGTCCATGTCAAATATTAAGTCCCATATGGGCTCCTGGGAAAAGTATCATGCCAGACCCTGGGGGAGCATGTTTCAGACCATTTGAAGTCAGATGGTACCCTCTTTGCATGACATCTTATATTGCCCCCATACATTGGTGGCTGCCCCAGTGAACTTGGTTTTTGATGAATAACATTTGATAGGAAGGTGCTAGATTGTTGAAACCAAGTTCCATCCAATATAATATGACTATGCCCTTTCCAACAATACCCGGCTCGACTCTGTGCGAGCTTCCATTTCAAATGTTAGGGTTAGGGCTAGGTTTAGAGTTATGGTTGGGGTAGGGTTATGGTTAGGGTTGGGTTAGGGTTAGGTTTAGATTTGAGTTCATGGTTAGGTTTAAGGTTATATTCTGAATCCAGTGGTACCAGTTTGGTGTCACTATGACCTTCCTACGTGGGTGTTGCCTTAGAACTCCCATTATAAAAATTGTTGATTTCAAACATTAAGTCCCATATGGGTTCCTGGGAAAAGTATCATTCCAGACCCTGGGGGAGCATGTTTCAGACCATTTGAAGTCAGATGGTATCCTCTTTGCATGACATGTTATATTGCCCCCATACATTGGTGGCTGCCCTGGTGCAATCAGTTTTTGATGAATAACTTTTGATAGGAAGGTGCTAGAGTATTGAAACCAAGTACCATCCCATATATTATGACTCTGCTCTTTCCAACGATACCAGGCTCGACTCTGCGCGAGCTTCCTTTGCAAATGTTAGGGTTAGGATTAGGGTGTGAATAAGGTAGGGATAGGGTTAGGGTTAGGGTTAGGGTTAGGGTTGGGTAAGGGTTAGGGTTAGATTTGAGTTCATGGTTAGGGTTATGGTTAGGTTCTGAATCTAGTGGTACCAGTTTGGTGTCTCTACGACCTTCCTAAGTGGGTGTTGCCATAGAACTCCCATTATAAAAATTTTCTATGTCAAACATTAAGTCCCATATGGGCTCCTGGGAAAAGTATCATGCCAGACCCTGGGGGAGCATGTTACAGACCATTTGAAGTCAGATGGTACCCTCTTTGCATGACATCTTATATTGCCCCCATACATTGGTGACTGCACCGATGAACTTGGTTTTTGATGAATAAATTTTGATAGGAAGTTGCTAGAGTGTTGAAACCAAGTTCCATCCCATATATTATGACTATGCACTTTCCAACGGTACCAGGCTCGACTCTGTGCGAGCTTCCGTTGCAAATGTTAGGTTTAGGTTTAGAGTTGGGTTAGAGTTAGGGTTAGGGTTATGGTTGGTTTAGGGTTAGGGTTAGATTTGAGTTCATTGTTAGGGTTAGGGTTAGGGTTAGGGTTATGGTTGTGGTAGGGTTAGGGTTGTGTTAGGGGTAGGTTTAGATTTGAGTGCAAGGTTAGGGTTATGGTTAGGCTCTGAATCTAGAGGTACCAGTTTGTTGTCTCTACGACATTTCTAAGTGGGTGTTCCCATAGAACTCCAATTATAAAAAATGTCCATATCAAACATTAAGTCCCATATGGGTTCCTGGCAAGAGTATCAAGCCAAACTCTGGGGGAGCGTGTTTCAGACCATTTGAAGTCAGAAGGTAACCTATTTGCATGACATGTTATATTGCCCCCATACATTGGTGGCTGCCCCAGTGCACTTTGTTTTTGAAGAATAACTTTTGATAGGAAGGTTCTAGAGCGTTGAAACCACGTTCCATCAATATAATATGACTATGCTCTTTCCAACGGTACCAGGCTCGACTCTGCGCGAGCTTCCGTTGCAAATGTTAGGGTTAGGTTTAGGGTGTGAATAAGGTAGGGATAGGGCTAGGGTTAGGGTTAGGGTTAGGGTTGGGTAAGGGTTAGGGTTAGATTTGAGTTCATGGTTAGGTTTATGATTAGGTTCTGAATCTAGTGGTACCAGTTTGGTGTCTCTACGACCTTCCTAAGTGGGTGTTGCCATAGAACTCCCATTATAAAAAATTTCCATGTAAAACATTAAGTCCCATATGGGCTCCTGGGAAAAGTATCATGCCAGATCCTGGGGGAGCATGTTACAGACCATTTGAAGTCAGATGGTAACCTCTCTGCATGACATGTTATATTGCCCTCATACATTGGTGACTGCCCTGGTGCAATCAGTTTTTGATGAATAACTTTTGATAGGAAGGTGCTAGAGTATTGAAACCAAGTACCATCCCATATATTTTGACTATGCACATTCCAACGATACCAGACCCGACTCTGTGCGAGCTCACGTTGCAAATGATAGGGTTAGGGTTAGGGATAGGGTTAGTGTTGGGTTAGGGTTAGGTTTAGATTTGAGTTCATGGTTAGAGTTAAGGTTAGGTTCTGAATCTAGTGGTAACATTTTGGTCTCTCCATGACCTTCCTAAGTGGGTGTTGCAATTGAACTCCCATTATAAAAAATGTCCATGTCAAACATTAAGTCCCATATGAGATCCTGGCAAAAGTATCAAGCCAAACTCTGGGGGAGCGTGTTTCAGACCATTTTAAGTCAGATGGTACCCCCTTTGCATGACATGTTATATTGCCCCCATACATTGGTGGCTGCCCCAGTGAACTTGGTTTTTAATTAATAACTTTTGATAGGAAGGTGCTAGAACATTGAAACCAAGTTCCTTCCCACATATTATGATGCGGCTCTTTCCAACGGTACCAGGCTCGACTCTGCGCGAGCTTCCATTTCAAATGTTAGGGTTAGGGTTAGGGTTGTGTTAGGGGTAGGTTTAGATTTGAGTGCAAGGTTAGGGTTATGGTTAGGCTCTGAATCTAGAGGTACCAGTTTGTTGTCTCTACGACATTTCTAAGTGGGTGTTCCCATAGAACTCCAATTATAAAAAATGTCCATATCAAACATTAAGTCCCATATGGGTTCCTGGCAAGAGTATCAAGCCAAACTCTGGGGGAGCGTGTTTCAGACCATTTGAAGTCAGAAGGTAACCTATTTGCATGACATGTTATATTGCCCCCATACATTGGTGCCTGCCCCAGTGCACTTTGTTTTTGAAGAATAACTTTTGATAGGAAGGTGCTAGAGCGTTGAAACCACGTTCCATCCATATAATATGACTATGCTCTTTCCAACGGTACCAGGCTCGACTCTGCGCGAGCTTCCGTTGCAAATGTTAGGGTTAGGGTTAGGGTGTGAATAAGGTAGGGATAGGGCTAGGGTTAGGGTTAGGGTTAGGGTTGGGTAAGGGTTAGGGTTAGATTTGAGTTCATGGTTAGGTTTATGATTAGGTTCTGAATCTAGTGGTACCAGTTTGGTGTCTCTATGACCTTCCTAAGTGGGTGTTGCCATAGAACTCCCATTATAAAAAATTTCCATGTAAAACATTAAGTCCCATATGGGCTCCTGGGAAAAGTATCATGCCAGATCCTGGGGGAGCATGTTACAGACCATTTGAAGTCAGATGGTAACCTCTCTGCATGACATGTTATATTGCCCTCATACATTGGTGACTGCCCTGGTGCAATCAGTTTTTGATGAATAACTTTTGATAGGAAGGTGCTAGAGTATTGAAACCAAGTACCATCCCATATATTTTGACTATGCACATTCCAACGATACCAGACCCAACTCTTTGCGAGCTCACGTTGCAAATGATAGGGTTAGGCTTAGGGATAGGGTTAGTGTTGGGTTAGGGTTAGGTTTAGATTTGAGTTCATGGTTAGAGTTAAGGTTAGGTTCTGAATCTAGTGGTAACATTTTGGTCTCTCCATGACCTTCCTAAGTGGGTGTTGCAATTGAACTCCCATTATAAAAAATGTCCATGTCAAACATTAAGTCCCATATGAGATCCTGGCAAAAGTATCAAGCCAAACTCTGGGGGAGCGTGTTTCAGACCATTTTAAGTCAGATGGTACCCCCTTTGCATGACATGTTATATTGCCCCCATACATTGGTGGCTGCCCCAGTGAACTTGGTGTTTAATGAATAACTTTTGATTGGAAGGTGCTAGATTGTTGAAACCAAGTTCCATCCCATACATTATTACTTAGCTCTTTCCAACGGCACCAGGCTTGACTCTGTGCGAGCTTCCATTGCAAATGTTAGGGTTTGGGTTATGGTTAGGATTTGGTTAGGGTAAGGATTAGATTTGAGTTAATGGTTAGGGTTAAGGTTAGGTTCTGAATCTAGTGGTTCCAGTTTGGTGTCTCTACACCCTTCCTAAGTGGGTGTTGCCATAGAACTCCCATTATAAAAAATTTCCATGTAAAACATTAAGTCCCATATGGGCTCCTGGGAAAAGTATCATGCCAGATCCTGGGGCAGCATGTTACAGACCATTTGAAGTCAGATGGTAACCTCTCGGCATGACATGTTATATTGCCCCCATACATTGGTGGCTGCCCTGGTGCACTTGGTTTTTGATGAATAACTTTTGATAGGAAGGTGCTAGAGTATTGAAACCAAGTACCATCCCATATATTTTGACTATGCACATTCCAACGATACCAGACCCAACTCTTTGCGAGCTCACATTGCAAATGATAGGGTTAGGGTTAGGGATAGGGTTAGTGTTGGGTTAGGGTTAGGTTAGGGTTAAGGTTAGGGTTGGGTTAGGGTTAGATTTGAGTTTATCGTTAGGGTTATAGTTAGGTTCTGAATCTTGTGGTACCAGTTTTGTGTCTCTATGACCTTTCTAAGTGGGTGTTGCCTTAGAATTCGATTTATAAAAAATGTCGATGTCAAGCATTAAGTCCCATATGGGTTCCTGTGAAAAGTATGATGGCAGACCCTGGGGGAGCATGTTACAGACCATTTGGAGTCAGATGGTTCCCTCTTTGCATGACATGTTATATTGCCCACATACATTGGTGACTGCCCCGGTGAACTTGGTTTTTGATGAATAACATTTGATAGGAAGGTGCTAGATTGTTGAAACCAAGTTCCATCCAACATAATATGACTATGCCCTTTCCAACAATACCCGGCTCGACTCTGTGCGAGCTTCCATTTCAAATGTTAGGGTTAGGGCTAGGGTTAGAGTTATGGTTGGGGTAGGGTTATGGTTAGGGTCGGGTTAGGGTTAGGTTTAGATTTGAATTCATGGTTAGGGTTAAGGTTATGTTCTGAATCTAGTGGTACCTGTTTGGTGTCTTTAACTCCATCCAACTCCAAAAATTTCCATGTCAAACATTAAGTCCCATATGGGCTCCTGGGAAAAGTATCATGCCAGATCCTGGGGGAGCATGTTACAGACCATTTGAAGTCAGATGGTAACCTCTCTACATGACATGTTATATTGCCCCCACACATTGGTGGCTGCCCTGGTGCAATCAGTTTTTGATGAATAACTTTTGATAGGAAGGTGCTAGAGTATTGAAACCAAGTACCATCCCATATATTTTGACCATGCTCTTTCCAATGATACCAGGTTCGACTCTGTGCTAGCTTCCGTTGCAAATATTAGGGTGAGGGATAGGGTTTGATTAATGTAGGGATAGGGCTAGGGTTAGGGTTAGGGTTAGGGTTAGGGTTAGGGTTGGGTAAGGGTTAGGGTTAGATTTGAGTTCATGGTTAGGGTTATGGTTAGGTTCTGAATCTAGTGGTACCAGTTTGGTGTCTCTACGACCTTCCTAAGTGGGTGTTGCCATAGAACTCCCATTATAAAAAATTTCCATATCAAACATTAAGTCCCATATGGGTTCCTGGCAAAAGTATCAAGCCAAACTCTGGGGGAGCGTGTTTCAGACCATTTGAAGTCAGATGGTAACCTATTTGCATGATATGTTATATTGCCCCCATACATTGGTGGCTGCCCCAGTGCACTTGGTTTTTGAAGAATAACTTTTGATAGGAAGGTGCTAGAGCGTTCAAACCACGTTCCATCCATATAATATGACTATGCTCTTTCCAACGGTACCAGGCTCGACACTGTGCGAGCTTCCGTTGCAAATGTTAGGGGTAGGGATAGTGTTTGATTAAGGTTGGGATAGGGTTGGGTTAGGGTTATGGTTAGGGTTGGGTTAGGGTTAGATTTGAGTTTATTGTTAGAAAGGTCATAGAGACACCAAACTGGTACCACTAGATTCAGAACCTAACCATAACCCTAAGTGGGTGTTGTCATAGAACTCGATTTATAAAAAATGCCGATGTCAAGCATTAAGTCCCTTATGGGTTCCTGGGAAAATTATGATGCCAGACCCTGGGGGAGCATGTTACAGACCATTTGGAGTCAGATGGTACCCTCTTTGCATGACATGTTATATTGCCCCCATACATTGGTGGCTGCCCCAGTGAACTTGGTTTTTGATGAATAACATTTGATAGGAAGGTGCTAGATTGTTGAAACCAAGTTCCATCCAACATAATATGACTATGCCCTTTCCAACAATACCCGGCTCGACTCTGTGCGAGCTTCCATTTCAAATGTTAGGGTTAGGGCTAGGGTTAGAGTTATGGTTGGGGTAGGGTTATGGTTAGGGTTGGGTTAGGGTTAGGTTTAGATTTGAGTTCATGGTTAGGGTTAAGGTTATGTTCTGAATCTAGTGGTACCTGTTTGGTGTCTCTACAACCTACCTAAGTGGATGTTGCCATAGAACTCGCATTATAAAAAAATTCCATGTCAAACATTAAATCCCATAAGGGTTCCTGGGAAAAGTATGATGCCAGACCCGGGGGGAGCATGTTACAGACCATTTGGAGTCAGATGGTACCCTCTTTGCATGACATGTTATATTGCCCCCATACATTGGTGACTGCACCGATGAACTTGGTTTTTGATGAATAAATTTTGATAGTAAGGTGCTAGAGTGTTGAAACCAATTTCCATCCCAGATATTATGACTATGCTCGTTCCAACGATACCCGGCTCGACTCTGTACGAGCTTGTATCATGCCAAACCCTGGGGGAGCATGTTACAGACCATTTGGAGTCAGATGGTACCCTCTTTGCATAACATGTTTTATTGCCCCCATACATTGGTGGCTGCAAGGGTGAACATGGTTTTTGATGAATACATGTTGATAGGAAGTTGCTAGAGTATTGAAACCAAGTTCCATCCCATATATTATGACTCTGCTCTTTCCAACGGTACCAGGCTCGACTCTGCGCGAGCTTCCGTTGCAAATGTTAGGGTTAGGGTTGGGGTTGGGGTGTGAATAAGGTAGGGATAGGGCTAGGGTTAGGGTTAGGGTTAGGGTTGGGTAAGGGTTAGGGTTAGATTTGAGTTCATGGTTAGGGTTCTGGTTAGGTTCTGAATCTAGTGGTACCAGTTTGGTGTCTCTACGACCTTCCTAAGTGGGTGTTGCCATAGAACTCCCATTATAAAAAATGTCCATGTCAAACATTAAGTCCCATATGGGCTCCTGGGAAAATTTTCATGCCGGATCCTGGGGGAGCATGTTACAGACCATTTGAAGTCAGATGGTAACCTCTCTGCATGACATGTTATATTGCCCCCATACATTGGTGGCTGCCCTGGTGCAATCAGTTTTTGATGAATAACTTTTGATAGGAAGGTGCTAGAGTATTGAAACCAAGTACCATCCAATATATTTTGACTATGCACATTTCAACGATACCAGACCCGACTCTGTGCGATCTCACGTTGCAAATGATAGGGTTAGGGATAGGTTTAGTGTTGGGTTAGGGTTAGGTTTAGATTTGAGTTCATGGTTAGAGTTAAGGTTAGGTTCTGAATCTAGTGGTAACATTTTGGTCTCTCCATGACCTTCCTAAGTGGGTGTTGCAATTGAACCCCCATTATAAAAAATGTCCATGTCAAACATTAAGTCCCATATGGGCTCCTGGGAACAGTATCATGCCAGACCCTGGGGGAGCATGTTACAGACCATTTGAAGTCAGATGGTACCCTCTTTGCATGACATGTTATATTGCCCCCATACATTGGTGGCTGCCCCAGTGAACTTGGTTTTTGATGAGTAACATTTGATAAGAAGGTGCTAGATTGTTGAAACCAAGTTCCATCCCATACATTATTACTATGCTCTTTCCAACGGCACAAGGCTTGACTCTGTGCGAGCTTCCATTGCAAATGTTAGGGTTTGGGTTATGGTTAGGGTTTGGTTAGGGTAAGGATTAGATTTGAGTTAATGGTAAGGGTTAAGGTTAGGTTCTGAATCTAGTGGTTCCAGTTTGGTGTCTCTACAACCTTCGTAAGTGGGTGTTGCCATAGAACTCCCATTATAAAAAATTTCCATGTAAAACATTAAGTCCCATATGGGCTCCTGGGAAAAGTTTCATGCCAGATCCTGGGGGAGCATGTTACAGACCATTTGAAATCAGATGGTAACTTCTCTGCATGACCTGTTATATTGCCCCAACACATTGGTGGCTGCCCTGGTGCAATCAGTTTTTGATGAATAACTTTTGATAGGAAGGTGCTAGAGTATTGAAACCAAGTACCATCCCATATATTTTGACCATGCTCTTTCCAACGATACCAGGTTTCACTCTGTGCTAGCTTCCGTTGCAAATGTTAGGGTGAGGGATAGGATTTGATTAAGGTAGGGATAGGGCTAAGGTTAGGGTTAGGGTTAGGGTTGGGTAAGGGTTAGGGTTAGATTTGAGTTCATAGTTAAGCCTATGGTTTGGTTCTGAATCTAGTGGTTCCAGTTTGGTGTCTCTACAACCTTCCTAAGTGGGTGTTGCCATAGAACTCCCATTATAAAAAATTTCCATGTAAAACATTAAGTCCCATATGGGCTCCTGGGAAAAGTATCATGCCAGATCCTGGGGGAGCATGTTACAGACCATTTGAAGTCAGATGGTAACCTCTCTGCATGACATGTTATATTGCCCCCACACATTGGTGGCTGCCCTGGTGCAATCAGTTTTTGATGAATAACTTTTGATAGGAAGGTGCTAGAGTATTGAAACCAAGTACCATCCCATATATTTTGACCATGCTCTTTCCAACGATACCAGGTTCGACTCTGTGCTAGCTTCCGTTGCAAATGTTAGGGTGAGGGATAGGGTTTGATTAAGGTAGGGATAGGGCTAGGGCTAGGGTTAGGGTTAGGGTTAGGGTTGGGTAAGGGTTAGGGTTAGATTTGAGTTCATGGTTAAGCCTATGGTTAGGTTCTGAATCTAGTGATACCCGTTTGGTGTCTCTACAACCTTCCTAAGTGGGTGTTGCCATAGAACTCCCATTATAAAAAATTTCCATGTAAAACATTAAGTCCCATATGGGCTCCTGGGAAAAGTTTCATGCCAGATCCTGGGGGAGCATGTTACAGACCATTTGAAGTCAGATGGTAACCTCTCTGCATGACATGTTATATTGCCCCCACACATTGGTGGCTGCCCTGGTGCAATCAGTTTTTGATGAATAACTTTTGATAGGAAGGTGCTAGAGTATTGAAACCAAGTACCATCCCATATATTTTGACCATGCTCTTTCCAACGATACCAGGTTCGACTCTGTGCTAGCTTCCGTTGCAAATATTAGGGTGAGGGATAGGGTTTGATTAAGGTAAGGATAGGGCTAGGGTTAGGGTTAGGGTTAGGGTTGGGTAAGGGTTAGGGTTAGATTTGAGTTCATGGTTAAGCCTATGGTTAGGTTCTGGATCTAGTGGTACCCGTTTGGTGTCTCTACGACCTTCGTAAGTGGGTGTTGCCATAGAACTCCCATTATAAAAAATGTCCACATCAAACATTAAGTCCCATATGGAATCCTGGCAAAAGTATCTAGCCAAACTCTAGGGGAGCGTGTTTCAGACCATTTTAAGTCAGCTGGTACCCCCTTTGCATGACATGTTATATTGCCCCCTTACATTGGTGACTGCACCGATGAACTTGGTTTTTGATGAATAAATTTTGATAGGAAGTTGCTAGATTGTTGAAACGAAGTTCCATCCCATATATTATGACTATGCACTTTCCAACGGTACCAGGCTCGACTCTGTGCGAGCTTCCGTTGCAAATGTTAGGTTTAGGTTTAGAGTTGGGTTAGAGTTAGGGTTAGGGTTATGGTTCGTTTAGGGTTAGGGTTAGATTTGAGTTCATTGTTAGGGTTAGGGTTAGGGTTAAAGTTATGGTTGTGGTAGGGTTAGGGTTAGGGTTAGGGTTAGATTTGATTCATGGTTAGGGTTATGGTTAGGTTCTGAATCTAGTGGTACCAGTTTGGTGTCACTATGACCTTCCTACGTGGGTGTTGCCTTAGAACTCCCATTATAAAAATTGTTGATGTCAAACATTAAGTCCCATATGGGATCCTGGGAAAAGTATCATGCCAGACCATGGGGGAGCATGTTTCAGACCATTTGAAGTCAGATGGTATCCTCTTTGCATGACATGTTATATTGCCCCCATACATTGGTGGCTGCCCTGGTGCAATCAGTGTTTGATGAATAACTTTTGAAAGGAAGGTGCAAGAGTATTGAAATCAAGTACCATCCCATATATTTTGACCATGCTCTTTCCAACGATACCAGGTTCGACTCTGTGCTAGCTTCTGTTGCCAATGTTAGGGTGAGGGATAGGGTTTGATTGAGGTTGGGATTGTGTTTGGTTGGGGTTAGGGTTAGGGTTGGGTTAGGGTTAGGGTTAGATTTGAGTTCATGGTTAGGGTTATGGTTAGGTTCTGAATCTAGTGGTACCAGTTTGGTGTCACTATGACCTTCCTACGTGGGTGTTGCCTTAGAACTCCCATTATAAAAATTGTTGATGTCAAACATTAAGTCCCATATGGGATCCTGGGAAAAGTATCATTCCAGACCCTGGGGGAGCATGTTACAGACCATTTGGAGTCAGATGGTACCCTCTTTGCATGACATGTTATATTGCCCACATACATTGGTGACTGCACCGGTGAACATGGTTTTTGATGAATAAATTTTGATAGAAAGGTGCTAGAGTGTTGAAACCAAGTTCAAACCAACATAATATGACTATGCTCGTTCCAACGATACCCGGCTCGACTCTGTGCGAGCTTGTATCATGCCAAACCCTGGGGGAGCATGTTACAGACCATTTGGAGTCAGATGGTACCCTCTTTGCATGACATGTTTTATTGCCCCCATACATTGGTGGCTGCACGGGTGAACATGGTTTTTGATGAATACATGTTGATAGGAAGTTGCTAGAGTATTGAAACCAAGTTCCATCCCATATATTATGACTCTGCTCTTTCCAACGGTACCAGGCTCGACTCTGCGCGAGCTTCCGTTGCAAATGTTAGGGTTAGGGTTAGGGTGTGAATAAGGTAAGGATAGGGCTAGGGTTAGGTTTAGGGTTAGGGTTGGGTAAGGGTTAGGGTTAGGGTTAGGTTTAGGGTTAGGGTTAGGGTTAGGGTTGGGTAAGGGTTAGGGTTAGATTTGATTTCATGGTTAGACTTAAGGTTAGGTTCTGAATCTAGTGGTAACATTTTGGTCTCTCCATGACCTTCCTAAGTGGGTGTTTCTATTGAACCCCCATTATAAAAAATGTCCATGTCAAACATTAAGTCCCATATGGGTTCCTGGCAAAAGTATCAAGCCAATCTCTGGGGGAGCGTGTTTCAGACCATTTGAAGTCAGATGGTACCCCCTTTGCATGACATGTTATATTGCCCCCATACATTGGTGGCTGCCCCAGTGAACTTGGTTTTTAATGAATAACTTTTGATAGGAAGGTGCTAGATTGTTGAAACCAAGTTCCATCCCATACATTATTACTATGCTCTTTCCAACGGCACCAGGCTTGACTCTGTGCGAGCTTCCATTGCAAATGTTAGGGTTTGGGTTATGGTTAGGGTTTGGTTAGGGTAAGGATTAGACTTGAGTTAATGGTTAGGGTTAAGGTTAGGTTCTGAATCTAGTGGTTCCAGTTTGGTGTCTCTACAACCTTCGTAAGTGGGTGTTGCCATAGAACTCCCATTATAAAAAATTTCCATGTAAAACATTAAGTCCCATATGGGCTCCTGGGAAAAGTATCATGCCAGATCCTGGGGGAGCATGTTACAGACCATTTGAAATCAGATGGTAACCTCTCTGCATGACCTGTTATATTGCCCCCACACATTGGTGGCTGCCCTGGTGCAATCAGTTTTTGATGAATAACTTTTGATAGGAAGGTGCTAGAGTATTGAAACCAAGTACCATCCCATATATTTTGACCATGCTCTTTCCAACGATACCAGGTTTGACTCTGTGCTAGCTTCCGTTGCAAATGTTAGGGTGAGGGATAGGGTTTGATTAAGGTAGGGATAGGGCTAGGGTTAGGGTTAGGGTTAGGGTTGGGTAAGGGTTAGGGTTAGATTTGAGTTCATGGTTAAGCCTATGGTTAGGTTCTGAATCTAGTGGTTCCAGTTTGGTGTCTCTACAACCTTCCTAAGTGGGTGTTGCCATAGAACTCCCATTATAAAAAATTTCCATGTAAAACATTAAGTCCCATATGGGCTCCTGGGAAAAGTATCATGCCAGATCCTCGGGGAGCATGTTACAGACCATTTGAAGTCAGATGGTAACCTCTCTGCATGACATGTTATATTGCCCCCACACATTGGTGGCTGCCCTGGTGCAATCAGTTTTTGATGAATAACTTTTGATAGGAAGGTGCTAGAGTATTGAAACCAAGTACCATCCCATATATTTTGACCATGCTCTTTCCAACGATACCAGGTTCGACTCAGTGCTAGCTTCCGTTGCAAATGTTAGGGTTAGGGTTGGGGTGTGAATAAGGTAGGGATAGGGCTAGGGTTAGGGTTAGGGTTAGGGTTGGGTAAGGGTTAAGGTTAGATTTGAGTTCATGGTTAGGGTTATGGTTAGGTTTTGAATCTAGTGGTACCAGTTTGGTGTCTCTACGACCTTCCTAAGTGGGTTTTGCCATAGAACTCCCATTATAAAAAATGTCCATGTCAAACATTAAGTCCCATATGGGCTCCTGGGAAAAGTATCATGCCAGACCCTGGGGGAGCATGTTACAGACCATTTGGAGTCAGATGGTACCCTCTTTGCATGACATGTTATATTGCCCCCATACATTGGTGGCTGCCCCAGTGAACTTGGTTTTTGATGAATAAATTTTGATAGGAAGTTGCTAGATTGTTGAAACCAAGTTCCATCCCATACATTATTACTATGCTCTTTCCAACGGCACCAGGCTCGAATCTGTGCGAGCTTCCGTTGCAAATGTTAGGTTTAGGTTTAGAGTTGGGTTAGGGTTAGGGTTAGGGTTATGGTTCATTTAGGGTTAGGGTTAGATTTGAGTTCATTGTTAGGGTTAGGGTTAGGGTTAAGGTTATGGTTGTGGTAGGGTTAGGGTTAGGGTTAGGGTTAGATTTGATTCATGTTTAGGGTTATGGTTAGGTTCTGAATCTAGTGGTACCAGTTTGGTGTCACTATGACCTTCCTACGTGGGTGTTGCCTTAGAACTCCCATTATAAAAATTGTTGATGTCAAACATTAAGTCCCATATGGGATCCTGGGAAAAGTATCATTCCAGACCCTGGGGGAGCATGTTACAGACCATTTGGAGTCAGATGGTACCCTCTTTGCATGACATGTTATATTGCCCACATACATTGGTGACTGCACCGGTGAACATGGTTTTTGATGAATAAATTTTGATAGAAAGGTGCTAGAGTGTTGAAACCAAGTTCAAACCAACAAAATATGACTATGCTCGTTCCAACGATACCCGGCTCGACTCTGTGCGAACTTGTATCATGCCAAACCCTGGGGGAGCATGTTACAGACCATTTGGAGTCAGATGGTACCCTCTTTGCATAACATGTTTTATTGCCCCCATACGTTGGTGGCTGCACGGGTGAACATGGTTTTTGATGAATACATGTTGATAGGAAGTTGCTAGAGTATTGAAACCAAGTTCCATCCCATATATTATGACTCTACTCTTTCCAACGGTACCAGGCTCGACTCTGCGCGAGCTTCCGTTGCAAATGTTAGGGTTAGGGTTGGGGTGTGAATAAGGTAGGGATAGGGCTAAGGTTAGGGTTAGGGTTAGGTTTGAGTCAGGGTTAGGGTTAGATTTGAGTTCATGGTTAGGGTTATGGTTAGGTCCTGAATCTAGTGGTACCAGTTTGGTGTCTCTACAACCTTCCTAAGTGGGTGTTGCCATAGAACTCCCAATATAAAAAATGTCCATGTCAAACATTAAGTCCCATATGGGCTCCTGGGAAAAGTATGATGCCAGACCCGGGGGGAGCATGTTACATACCATTTGGAGTCAGATGGTACCCTCTTTGCATGACATGTTATTTTGCCCCCATACATTGGTGGCTGCACAGGTGAACATGGTTTTTGATGAATACATGTTGATAGGAAGTTGCTAGAGTATTGAAACCAAGTTCCATCCCATATATTATGACTCTGCTCTTTCCAACGGTACCAGGCTCGACTCTGCGCGAGCTTCCGTTGCAAATGTTAGGGTTAGGGTTGGGGTGTGAATAAGGTAGAGATAGGGCTAGGGTTAGGGTTAGGGTTAGGGATGGGTAAGGGTTAGGGTTAGATTTGAGTTCATGGTTAGGGTTATGGTTAGGTTCTGAATCTAGTGGTACCAGTTTGGTGTCTCTACGACCTTCCTAAATGGGTGTTGCCATAGAACTCCCATTATAAAAAATGTCCATGTCAAACATTAAGTCCCATATGGGCTCCTGGGAAAAGTATCATGCCAGACCCTGGGGGAGCATGTTACAGACCATTTGGAGTCAGATGGTACCCTCTTTGCATGACATGTTATATTGCCCCCATACATTGGTGGCTGCCCCAGTGAACTTGGTTTTTGATGAATAACATTTGATAGGAAGGTGCTAGATTGTTGAAACCAAGTTCCATCCCATACATTATTACTATGCTCTTTCCAACGGCACCAGGCTCGACTCTGTGCGAGCTTCCGTTGCAAATGTTAGGTTTAGGTTTAGAGTTGGGTTAGAGTTAGGGTTAGGGTTATGGTTCATTTAGGGTTAGGGTTAGATTTGAGTTCATTGTTAGGGTTAGGGTTAGGGTTAAGGTTATGGTTGTGGTAGGGTTAGGGTTAGGGTTAGGGTTAGATTTGATTCATGGTTAGGGTTATGGTTAGGTTCTGAATCTAGTGGTACCAGTTTGGTGTCACTATGACCTTCCTACGTGGGTGTTGCCTTAGAACTCCCATTATAAAAATTGTTGATGTCAAACATTAAGTCCCATATGGGATCCTGGGAAAAGTATCATTCCAGACCCTGGGGGAGCATGTTACAGACCATTTGGAGTCAGATGGTACCCTCTTTGCATGACATGTTATATTGCCCACATACATTGGTGACTGCACCGGTGAACATGGTTTTTGATGAATAAATTTTGATAGAAAGGTGCTAGAGTGTTGAAACCAAGTTCAAACCAACAAAATATGACTATGCTCGTTCCAACGATACCCGGCTAGACTCTGTGCGAGCTTGTATCATGCCAAACCCTGGGGGAGCATGTTACAGACCATTTGGAGTCAGATGGTACCCTCTTTGCATAACATGTTTTATTGCCCCCATACGTTGGTAGCTGCACGGGTGAACATGGTTTTTGATGAATACATGTTGATAGGAAGTTGCTAGAGTATTGAAACCAAGTTCCATCCCATATATTATGACTCTACTCTTTCCAACGGTTCCAGGCTCGACTCTGCGCGAGCTTCCGTTGCAAATGTTAGGGGTAGGGATAGTGTTTGATTAAGGTTGGGATAGGGTTGGGTTAGGGTTATGGTTAGGGTTGGGTTAGGGTTAGATTTGAGTTTATTGTTAGAAAGGTCATAGAGACACCAAACTGGTACCACTAGATTCAGAACCTAACCATAACCCTAAGTGGGTGTTGCCATAGAACTCGATTTATAAAAAATGCCGATGTCAAGCATTAAGTCCCTTATGGGTTCCTGGGAAAATTATGATGCCAGACCCTGGGGGAGCATGTTACAGACCATTTGGAGTCAGATGGTACCCTCTTTGCATGACATGTTATATTGCCCCCATACATTGGTGGCTGCCCCAGTGAACTTGGTTTTTGATGAATAACATTTGATAGGAAGGTGCTAGATTGTTGAAACCAAGTTCCATCCAACATAATATGACTATGCCCTTTCCAACAATACCCGGCTCGACTCTGTGCGAGCTTCCATTTCAAATGTTAGGGTTAGGGCTAGGGTTAGAGTTATGGTTGGGGTAGGGTTATGGTTAGGGTTGGGTTAGGGTTAGGTTTAGATTTGAGTTCATGGTTAGGGTTAAGGTTATGTTCTGAATCTAGTGGTACCTGTTTGGTGTCTCTACAACCTACCTAAGTGGATGTTGCCATAGAACTCGCATTATGAAAAAATTCCATGTCAAACATTAAATCCCATAAGGGTTCCTGGGAAAAGTATGATGCCAGACCCGGGGGGAGCATGTTACAGACCATTTGGAGTCAGATGGTACCCTCTTTGCATGACATGTTATATTGCCCCCATACATTGGTGACTGCACCGATGAACTTGGTTTTTGATGAATAAATTTTGATAGTAAGGTGCTAGAGTGTTGAAACCAATTTCCATCCCAGATATTATGACTATGCTCGTTCCAACGATACCTGGCTCGACTCTGTACGAGCTTGTATCATGCCAGACCCGGGGGGAGCATGTTACAGACCATTTGGAGTCAGATGGTACCCTCTTTGCATAACATGTTTTATTGCCCCCATACATTGGTGGCTGCAAGGGTGAACATGGTTTTTGATGAATACATGTTGATAGGAAGTTGCTAGAGTATTGAAACCAAGTTCCATCCCATATATTATGACTCTGCTCTTTCCAACGGTACCAGGCTCGACTCTGCGCGAGCTTCCGTTGCAAATGTTAGGGTTAGGGTTGGGGTTGGGGTGTGAATAAGGTAGGGATAGGGCTAGGGTTAGGGTTAGGGTTAGGGTTGGGTAAGGGTTAGGGTTAGATTTGAGTTCATGGTTAGGGTTCTGGTTAGGTTCTGAATCTAGTGGTACCAGTTTGGTGTCTCTACGACCTTCCTAAGTGGGTGTTGCCATAGAACTCCCATTATAAAAAATGTCCATGTCAAACATTAAGTCCCATATGGGCTCCTGGGAAAATTATCATGCCAGATCCTGGGGGAGCATGTTACAGACCATTTGAAGTCAGATGGTAACCTCTCTGCATGACATGTTATATTGCCCCCATACATTGGTGGCTGCCCTGGTGCAATCAGTTTTTGATGAATAACTTTTGATAGGAAGGTGCTAGAGTATTGAAACCAAGTACCATCCAATATATTTTGACTATGCACATTTCAACGATACCAGACCCGACTCTGTGCGATCTCACGTTGCAAATGATAGGGTTAGGGATAGGGTTAGTGTTGGGTTAGGGTTAGGTTTAGATTTGAGTTCATGGTTAGAGTTAAGGTTAGGTTCTGAATCTAGTGGTAACATTTTGGTCTCTCCATGACCTTCCTAAGTGGGTGTTGCAATTGAACCCCCATTATAAAAAATGTCCATGTCAAACATTAAGTCCCATATGGGCTCCTGGGAACAGTATCATGCCAGACCCTGGGGGAGCATGTTACAGACCATTTGAAGTCAGATGGTACCCTCTTTGCATGACATGTTATATTGCCCCCATACATTGGTGGCTGCCCCAGTGAACTTGGTTTTTGATGAGTAACATTTGATAAGAAGGTGCTAGATTGTTGAAACCAAGTTCCATCCCATACATTATTACTATGCTCTTTCCAACGGCACAAGGCTTGACTCTGTGCGAGCTTCCATTGCAAATGTTAGGGTTTGGGTTATGGTTAGGGTTTGGTTAGGGTAAGGATTAGATTTGAGTTAATGGTAAGGGTTAAGGTTAGGTTCTGAATCTAGTGGTTCCAGTTTGGTGTCTCTACAACCTTCGTAAGTGGGTGTTGCCATAGAACTCCCATTATAAAAAATTTCCATGTAAAACATTAAGTCCCATATGGGCTCCTGGGAAAAGTTTCATGCCAGATCCTGGGGGAGCATGTTACAGACCATTTGAAATCAGATGGTAACCTCTCTGCATGACCTGTTATATTGCCCCAACACATTGGTGGCTGCCCTGGTGCAATCAGTTTTTGATGAATAACTTTTGATAGGAAGGTGCTAGAGTATTGAAACCAAGTACCATCCCATATATTTTGACCATGCTCTTTCCAACGATACCAGGTTTGACTCTGTGCTAGCTTCCGTTGCAAATGTTAGGGTGAGGGATAGGGTTTGATTAAGGTAGGGATAGGGCTAAGGTTAGGGTTAGGGTTAGGGTTGGGTAAGGGTTAGGGTTAGATTTGAGTTCATAGTTAAGCCTATGGTTTGGTTCTGAATCTAGTGGTTCCAGTTTGGTGTCTCTACTACCTTCCTAAGTGGGTGTTGCCATAGAACTCCCATTATAAAAAATTTCCATGTAAAACATTAAGTCCCATATGGGCTCCTGGGAAAAGTATCATGCCAGATCCTGGGGGAGCATGTTACAGACCATTTGAAGTCAGATGGTAACCTCTCTGCATGACATGTTATATTGCCCCCACACATTGGTGGCTGCCCTGGTGCAATCAGTTTTTGATGAATAACTTTTGAAAGGAAGGTGCTAGAGTATTGAAACCAAGTACCATCCCATATATTTTGACCATGCTCTTTCCAACGATACCAGGTTCGACTCTGTGCTAGCTTCCGTTGCAAATGTTAGGGTTAGGGTTGGGGTGTGAATAAGGTAGGGATAGGGCTAGGGTTAGGGTTAGGGTTAGGGTTGGGTAAGGGTTAAGGTTAGATTTGAGTTCATGGTTAGGGTTATGGTTAGGTTTTGAATCTAGTGGTACCAGTTTGGTGTCTCTACGACCTTCCTAAGTGGGTTTTGCCATAGAACTCCCATTATAAAAAATGTCCATGTCAAACATTAAGTCCCATATGGGCTCCTGGGAAAAGTATCATGCCAGACCCTGGGGGAGCATGTTACAGACCATTTGGAGTCAGATGGTACCCTCTTTGCATGACATGTTATATTGCCCCCATACATTGGTGGCTGCCCCAGTGAACTTGGTTTTTGATGAATAAATTTTGATAGGAAGTTGCTAGATTGTTGAAACCAAGTTCCATCCCATACATTATTACTATGCTCTTTCCAACGGCACCAGGCTCGACTCTGTGCGAGCTTCCGTTGCAAATGTTAGGTTTAGGTTTAGAGTTGGGTTAGGGTTAGGGTTAGGGTTATGGTTCATTTAGGGTTAGGGTTAGATTTGAGTTCATTGTTAGGGTTAGGGTTAGGGTTAAGGTTATGGTTGTGGTAGGGTTAGGGTTAGGGTTAGATTTGATTCATGGTTAGGGTTATGGTTAGGTTCTGAATCTAGTGGTACCAGTTTGGTGTCACTATGACCTTCCTACGTGGGTGTTGCCTTAGAACTCCCATTATAAAAATTGTTGATGTCAAACATTAAGTCCCATATGGGATCCTGGGAAAAGTATCATTCCAGACCCTGGGGGAGCATGTTACAGACCATTTGGAGTCAGATGGTACCCTCTTTGCATGACATGTTATATTGCCCACATACATTGGTGACTGCACCGGTGAACATGGTTTTTGATGAATAAATTTTGATAGAAAGGTGCTAGAGTGTTGAAACCAAGTTCAAACCAACAAAATATGACTATGCTCGTTCCAACGATACCCGGCTCGACTCTGTGCGAGCTTGTATCATGCCAAACCCTGGGGGAGCATGTTACAGACCATTTGGAGTCAGATGGTACCCTCTTTGCATAACATGTTTTATTGCCCCCATACGTTGGTGGCTGCACGGGTGAACATGGTTTTTGATGAATACATGATGATAGGAAGTTGCTAGAGTATTGAAACCAAGTTCCATCCCATATATTATGACTCTACTCTTTCCAACGGTACCAGGCTCGACTCTGCGCGAGCTTCCGTTGCAAATGTTAGGGTAGGGTTGGGGTGTGAATAAGGTAGGGATAGGGCTAAGGTTAGGGTTAGGGTTAGGGTTGGGTAAGGGTTAGGGTTAGATTTGAGTTCATGGTTAGGGTTATGGTTAGGTTCTGAATCTAGTGGTACCAGTTTGGTGTCTCTACAACCTTCCTAAGTGGGTGTTGCCATAGAACTCCCAATATAAAAAATGTCCATGTCAAACATTAAGTCCCATATGGGCTCCTGGGAAAAGTATGATGCCAGACCCGGGGGGAGCATGTTACATACCATTTGGAGTCAGATGGTACCCTCTTTGCATGACATGTTATTTTGCCCCCATACATTGGTGGCTGCACAGGTGAACATGGTTTTTGATGAATACATGTTGATAGGAAGTTGCTAGAGTATTGAAACCAAGTTCCATCCCATATATTATGACTCTGCTCTTTCCAACGGTACCAGGCTCGACTCTGCGCGAGCTTCCGTTGCAAATGTTAGGGTTAGGGTTGGGGTGTGAATAAGGTAGGGATAGGGCTAGGGTTAGGGTTAGGGTTAGGGATGGGTAAGGGTTAGGGTTAGATTTGAGTTCATGGTTAGGGTTATGGTTAGGTTCTGAATCTAGTGGTACCAGTTTGGTGTCTCTACGACCTTCCTAAATGGGTGTTGCCATAGAACTCCCATTATAAAAAATGTCCATGTCAAACATTAAGTCCCATATGGGCTCCTGGGAAAAGTATCATGCCAGACCCTGGGGGAGCATGTTACAGACCATTTGGAGTCAGATGGTACCCTCTTTGCATGACATGTTATATTGCCCCCATACATTGGTGGCTGCCCCAGTGAACTTGGTTTTTGATGAATAACATTTGATAGGAAGGTGCTAGATTGTTGAAACCAAGTTCCATCCCATACATTATTACTATGCTCTTTCCAACGGCACCAGGCTCGACTCTGTGCGAGCTTCCGTTGCAAATGTTAGGTTTAGGTTTAGAGTTGGGTTAGAGTTAGGGTTAGGGTTATGGTTCATTTAGGGTTAGGGTTAGATTTGAGTTCATTGTTAGGGTTAGGGTTAGGGTTAAGGTTATGGTTGTGGTAGGGTTAGGGTTAGGGTTAGGGTTAGATTTGATTCATGGTTAGGGTTATGGTTAGGTTCTGAATCTAGTGGTACCAGTTTGGTGTCACTATGACCTTCCTACGTGGGTGTTGCCTTAGAACTCCCATTATAAAAATTGTTGATGTCAAACATTAAGTCCCATATGGGATCCTGGGAAAAGTATCATTCCAGACCCTGGGGGAGCATGTTACAGACCATTTGGAGTCAGATGGTACCCTCTTTGCATGACATGTTATATTGCCCACATACATTGGTGACTGCACCGGTGAACATGGTTTTTGATGAATAAATTTTGATAGAAAGGTGCTAGAGTGTTGAAACCAAGTTCAAACCAACAAAATATGACTATGCTCGTTCCAACGATACCCGGCTAGACTCTGTGCGAGCTTGTATCATGCCAAACCCTGGGGGAGCATGTTACAGACCATTTGGAGTCAGAAGGTAACCTATTTGCATGACATGTTATATTGCCCCCATACATTGGTGGCTGCCCCAGTGCACTTGGTTTTTGAAGAATAACTTTTGATAGGAAGGTGCTAGAGCGTTGAAACCACGTTCCATCCATATAATATGACTATGCTCTTTCCAACGGTACCAGGCTCGACACTGTGCGAGCTTCCGTTGCAAATGTTAGGGGTAGGGATAGTGTTTGATTAAGGTTGGGATAGGGTTGGGTTAGGGTTAAGGTTAGGGTTGGATTAGGGTTAGATTTGAGTTTATTGTTAGAAAGGTCATAGAGACACCAAACTGGTACCACTAGATTCAGAACCTAACCATAACCCTAAGTGGGTGTTGCCATAGAACTCGATTTATAAAAAATGTCGATGTCAAGCATTAAGTCCCTTATGGGTTCCTGGGAAAATTATGATGCCAGACCCTGGGGGAGCATGTTACAGACCATTTGGAGTCAGATGGTACCCTCTTTGCATGACATGTTATATTGCCCCCATACATTGGTGGCTGCCCCAGTGAACTTGGTTTTTGATGAATAACATTTGATAGGAAGGTGCTAGATTGTTGAAACCAAGTTCCATCCAACATAATATGACTATGCCCTTTCCAACAATACCCGGCTCGACTCTGTGCGAGCTTCCATTTCAAATGTTAGG
The DNA here is from genome assembly GCF_013368585.1 of Megalops cyprinoides. NCBI lineage: Eukaryota > Metazoa > Chordata > Actinopteri > Elopiformes > Megalopidae > Megalops > Megalops cyprinoides. Next base: position 72,278,663 of record NC_050583.1, read on the forward strand.
GTTAGGGCTAGGGTTAGAGTTATGGTTGGGGTAGGGTTATGGTTAGGGTTGGGTTAGGGTTAGGTTTAGATTTGAGTTCATGGTTAGGGTTAAGGTTATGTTCTGAATCTAGTGGTACCTGTTTGGTGTCTCTACAACCTACCTAAGTGGATGTTGCCATAGAACTCGCATTATAAAAAAATTCCATGTCAAACATTAAATCCCATATGGGTTCCTGGGAAAAGTATGATGCCAGACCCGGGGGGAGCATGTTACAGACCATTTGGAGTCAGATGGTACCCTCTTTGCATGACATGTTATATTGCCCCCATACATTGGTGACTGCACCGATGAACTTGGTTTTTGATGAATAAATTTTGATAGTAAGGTGCTAGAGTGTTGAAACCAATTTCCATCCCATATATTATGACTCTGCTCTTTCCAACGGTACCAGGCTCGACTCTGCGCGAGCTTCCGTTGCAAATGTTAGGGTTAGGGTTGGGGTGTGAATAAGGTAGGGATAGGGCTAGGGTTAGGGTTAGGGTTGGGTAAGGGTTAGGGTTAGATTTGAGTTCATGGTTAGGGTTCTGGTTAGGTTCTGAATCTAGTGGTACCAGTTTGGTGTCTCTACGACCTTCCTAAGTGGGTGTTGCCATAGAACTCCCATTATAAAAAATGTCCATGTCAAACATTAAGTCCCATATGGGCTCCTGGGAAAATTATCATGCCAGATCCTGGGGGAGCATGTTACAGACCATTTGAAGTCAGATGGTAACCTCTCTGCATGACATGTTATATTGCCCCCATACATTGGTGGCTGCCCTGGTGCAATCAGTTTTTGATGAATAACTTTTGATAGGAAGGTGCTAGAGTATTGAAACCAAGTACCATCCAATATATTTTGACTATGCACATTCCAACGATACCAGACCCGACTCTGTGCGATCTCACGTTGCAAATGAAAGGGTTAGGGATAGGGTTAGTGTTGGGTTAGGATTAGGTTTAGATTTGAGTTCATGGTTAGAGTTAAGGTTAGGTTCTGAATCTAGTGGTAACATTTTGGTCTCTCCATGACCTTCCTAAGTGGGTGTTGCAATTGAACCCCCATTATAAAAAATGTCCATGTCAAACATTAAGTCCCATATGGGCTCTTGGGAAAAGTATCATGCCAGACCCTTGGGGAGCATGTTACAGACCATTTGGAGTCAGATGGTACCCTCTTTGCATGACATGTTATATTGCCCCCATACATTGGTGGCTGCCCCAGTGAACTTGGTTTTTGATGAATAACATTTGATAGGAAGGTGCTAGATTGTTGAAACCAAGTTCCATCCCATACATTATTACTATGCTCTTTCCAACGGCACAAGGCTTGACTCTGTGCGAGCTTCCATTGCAAATGTTAGGGTTTGGGTTATGGTTAGGGTTTGGTTAGGGTAAGGATTAGATTTGAGTTAATGGTAAGGGTTAAGGTTAGGTTCTGAATCTAGTGGTTCCAGTTTGGTGTCTCTACAACCTTCGTAAGTGGGTGTTGCCATAGAACTCCCATTATAAAAAATTTCCATGTAAAACATTAAGTCCCATATGGGCTCCTGGGAAAAGTTTCATGCCAGATCCTGGGGGAGCATGTTACAGACCATTTGAAATCAGATGGTAACCTCTCTGCATGACCTGTTATATTGCCCCAACACATTGGTGGCTGCCCTGGTGCAATCAGTTTTTGATGAATAACTTTTGATAGGAAGGTGCTAGAGTATTGAAACCAAGTACCATCCCATATATTTTGACCATGCTCTTTCCAACGATACCAGGTTTGACTCTGTGCTAGCTTCCGTTGCAAATGTTAGGGTGAGGGATAGGGTTTGATTAAGGTAGGGATAGGGCTAAGGTTAGGGTTAGGGTTAGGGTTGGGTAAGGGTTAGGGTTAGATTTGAGTTCATAGTTAAGCCTATGGTTTGGTTCTGAATCTAGTGGTTCCAGTTTGGTGTCTCTACAACCTTCCTAAGTGGGTGTTGCCATAGAACTCCCATTATAAAAAATTTCCATGTAAAACATTAAGTCCCATATGGGCTCCTGGGAAAAGTATCATGCCAGATCCTGGGGGAGCATGTTACAGACCATTTGAAGTCAGATGGTAACCTCTCTGCATGACATGTTATATTGCCCCCACACATTGGTGGCTGCCCTGGTGCAATCAGTTTTTGATGAATAACTTTTGAAAGGAAGGTGCTAGAGTATTGAAACCAAGTACCATCCCATATATTTTGACCATGCTCTTTCCAACGATACCAGGTTCGACTCTGTGCTAGCTTCCGTTGCAAATGTTAGGGTTAGGGTTGGGGTGTGAATAAGGTAGGGATAGGGCTAGGGTTAGGGTTAGGGTTAGGGTTGGGTAAGGGTTAAGGTTAGATTTGAGTTCATGGTTAGGGTTCTGGTTAGGTTCTGAATCTAGTGGTTCCAGTTTGGTGTCTCTACAACCTTCGTAAGTGGGTGTTGCCATAGAACTCCCATTATAAAAAATTTCCATGTAAAACATTAAGTCCCATATGGGCTCCTGGGAAAAGTTTCATGCCAGATCCTGGGGGAGCATGTTACAGACCATTTGAAATCAGATGGTAACCTCTCTGCATGACATGTTATATTGCCCCCACACATTGGTGGCTGCCCTGGTGCAATCAGTTTTTGATGAATAACTTTTGATAGGAAGGTGCTAGAGTATTGAAACCAAGTACCATCCCATACATTTTGACCATGCTCTTTCCAACGATACCAGGTTTGACTCTGTGCTAGCTTCCGTTGCAAATGTTAGGGTGAGGGATAGGGTTTGATTAAGGTAGGGATAGGGCTAGGGTTAGGGTTAGGGTTAGGGTTGGGTAAGGGTTAGGGTTAGATTTGAGTTCATGGTTAAGCCTATGGTTAGGTTCTGAATCTAGTGGTTCCAGTTTGGTGTCTCTACAACCTTCCTAAGTGGGTGTTGCCATAGAACTCCCATTATAAAAAAATTTCCATGTAAAACATTAAGTACCATATGGGCTCCTGGGAAAAGTTTCATGCCAGATCCTGGGGGAGCATGTTACAGACCATTTGAAGTCAGATGGTAACCTCTCTGCATGACATGTTATATTGCCCCCACACATTGGTGGCTGCCCTGGTGCAATCAGTTTTTGATGAATAACTTTTGATAGGAAGGTGCTAGAGTATTGAAACCAAGTACCATCCCATATATTTTGACCATGCTCTTTCCAACGATACCAGGTTCGACTCTGTGCTAGCTTGCGTTGCAAATATTAGGGTGAGGGATAGGGTTTGATTAAGGTAGGGATAGGGCTAGGGTTAGGGTTAGGGTTAGGGTTGGGTAAGGGTTAGGGTTAGATTTGAGTTCATGGTTAAGCCTATGGTTAGGTTCTGAATCTAGTGGTACCCGTTTGGTGTCTCTACGACCTTCGTAAGTGGGTGTTGCCATAGAACTCCCATTATAAAAAATGTCCACATCAAACATTAAGTCCCATATGGGATCCTGGCAAAAGTATCTAGCCAAACTCTGGGGGAGCGTGTTTCAGACCATTTTAAGTCAGCTGGTGCCCCCTTTGCATGACATGTTATATTGCCCCCTTACATTGGTGACTGCACCGATGAACTTGGTTTTTGATGAATAAATTTTGATAGGAAGTTGCTAGATTGTTGAAACGAAGTTCCATCCCATATATTATGACTATGCACTTTCCAACGGTACCAGGCTCGACTCTGTGCGAGCTTCCGTTGCAAATGTTAGGTTTAGGTTTAGAGTTGGGTTAGAGTTAGGGTTAGGGTTATGGTTCGTTTAGGGTTAGGGTTAGATTTGAGTTCATTGTTAGGGTTAGGGTTAGGGTTAAGGTTATGGTTGTGGTAGGGTTAGGGTTAGGGTTAGGGTTAGATTTGATACATGGTTAGGGTTATGGTTAGGTTCTGAATCTAGTGGTACCAGTTTGGTGTCTCTACAACCTTCCTAAGTGGGTGTTGCCATAGAACTCCCATTATAAAAAATTTCCATGTAAAACATTAAGTCCCATTTGGGCTCCTGGGAAAAGTTTCATGCCAGATCCTGGGGGAGCATGTTACAGACCATTTGAAGTCAGATGGTAACCTCTCTGCATGACATGTTATATTGCCCCCATACATTGGTGCTGCCCTGGTGCAATCAATTTTTGATGAATAACTTTTGATAGGAAAGTGCTAGAGTATTGAAACCAAGTACCATCCCATATATTTTGACCATGCTCTTTCCAACGATACCAGGCTCGACTCTATGCGAGCTTCCGTTGCAAATGTTAGGGTTCGGGTTAGGTTTGGGTTAGGGTTGGGTTGGGGTTAGAGATAGATATGAGTTCATGGTTAGGGTTAGATTTGATTTATGGTTAGGTTTATGGTTAGGTTCTGAATGTAGTGGTACCAGTTTGGTGTCTCTATGACCTTCCTGAGTGGGTGTTGCCATAGAACTCCCATTATAAAAAGTGTCCATGTCAAACATTAAGTCCCATATGGGTACCTTAAGGGCAGCAAACAGCCTTTCCATACCCTATATCGAGTATACCATATTGGACTTTGAGGTGGGTGGAGTTAAGCTCCTGGATAAGGGGGTGGTGATTGTCCAAGACTCTGCCTGGGATCCCGGGTATGATTGTTATTGCAAACTGTTGGGAACAGGTCTTTCAGGGCAGCCACCTGGGGGAGAAGCCTTTCATTTCTACTACCAATTGAAGAAGGGAGCCGCCTGGGGCAAGGGTTTCTCCACATGCAGAAGGACCCTTGTGCAAGGCACGGTCCCAGGGTCCAGGGGGTTGCCAAACTGGAATGACAGCCAGCAGTGGTCTTGCCTCCAGAGACAGAGATGGTGCTGTGGACACATGTACCGCAGGTCCTCAGCCAAGCTGACTGCTGGGTGATGGTGGAGGACCTAGATGACTGGGACAATGAGTGGCGAGCAGCTAGGACCAAGGGAGAAGGTGAAAGTTTGATACGGGGGGGGGGGGGGGGCACAATTTTCTATGAATTTTATGTCTCTATACGTAATCCCAGTCCTTAAATGAGCATATATCTTAATTGAAGAATAAAACAATATCAGGATGCCTTGAAATAAGAAGGTATATGCGTGTAAACACCGCTTAAGTGCTTTCAAGAAGAGCTGCACACCTTTGTTACTACTAAGCTCATCTGGACGTAGGAGATGCACATCTAAGGCAGAGTTTGCCCCACATTAAGGTGTGTCACCCAACATTAGCATGTGCTTCATTAGGCCTATATATAAGAAGAATTATTTTCCTCATGGAGATAGAACATGTATGACACTAATCCACATAACCAAATGTCACACTTTGATGTAATTAATGGTGTATGCCATCCAATCACAGCAGAAGACTGCCAAATATGGACTACACACAGCAGACAGGTTTTCCCTCACTGTATAGCCAGGGAAAACAGGTGCAACGTAGATGAAAATCTGTGGCCTTGAACAACAGGAAAGCATGGAAGTACACTTAATACTGTGTGTACGTTTTTTGTTTAACTTAATTAAAACATTTATTTGTCTGCAGTTTCTAAAACTTAAAATGTTGACTGAATACTGTGGTGAAGTTTTCTTCACAAAGTTCCTCATATAATTCTCCCACCGGTATTACTAGCTAGCTAGCTGATACTAACTTTACCTCAGCAATAGGCCTATGTCAGTGACAAAACAGCTGGCTAGCTAGCCAGCTAGCTTGCTTATTAACGATCAGCAAAATAAGTAACAAGCTAACATTATATATGAAAATTTATGACATACTCAGACAGAATACTGTTCAGTAGTAGGCTATAGAGAATTTGATACCGAAAATAGCATGGGGCGAGTAGCCCAGAATACTTCCTATGTCCTTGATTTGTAAAGGTGGTTATTCATGAACTTAGTGTTTTTTAGCCCAGTGCTTTTTAAACAACTGTTGTAGCTAGCTGTGTTGTCCCAGTTAATCTGCTGTGTCAACGAGCGGGAGCCCTGAGTTATCTTCAAAAATAAAAACCTGTTTAATGGGTTTACTGTGCTCACAGTAACATGAATTCAACATATCCTGAAATCAAATTTTATTTAATGTACGGTAGTTTCAAGGGTACAGAAACTAGCTAGCTAATAGCCTAGGCTAACATCACTGTTGCCAAATTATTCAAAAGATGACTAACGTGAAACTGGTCACTAAATAAATCCACACACGCCTATCACTATCATCTACCACACTTTGCCTTTACTCCAAAATACGATCTAATGTCTTTTTTTCTTTTCCTGGGGGGTGGGTCCATGTTTAAGGCTTAGGTTCAAGTTGATTGTGCTTGCATGTTTTTTTGATAATGATCCAGTCAGTAAAAGTGACGCTCACAGAATGTGATCAGGGAGAACGATATTCTGTTACCAAATTAAACTTTTATTCTAAATTTGCCAGTTGTTGTGACATGACTACAAATAATGTTTTTACTCATTTAGAGAAATTACTTTATTGGGGAACTAGTTGGAGGGGACAAAAATAGCCCACACAAAAATAGCCCACACAAATATTGTCCCCCCCATGCCCCCCCCAATATTTGTGTGGGCTATTTTTGTCCATTGGCAGCTGTGGTCCAGGTGTCAGCTGAAGACATACAGAGCCGAGCGGAACTGGTGCTCACCAATCCAAGGCCAGTGGTGGGGGTGGCTGTGCAACTGGTGGGAGTGGAGCCGATGGCCAACCATTCCCTGTTGTCATTGCGAGGGGAAGGCTACACCGGGCACCAAAAAGAGAGGCTGACAGCATTGTTGTGGAAGTGGGCCCCTGTATTCACAGCCAATGAGGATGATTTTGGGTGGACAAGTGCAGTCCTACACAGGGGTGGATTACCAAACAGGCCTACCGGGCCCAGGCCCAGGGGCCCAAGGGCTCAGGGGGCCCCGAAGCCAGAGGTTCTGCGTGAAGTCACTGTGTAACTTTGCATTTCTTGTCGCATAGTCAAAGGGCTTAGTCATTCATGTCAACAACAGAGCCCCAAAAGTCCTACTGAAAAACTGAGGGAATAGCCTAAACATTCACTTTGAAGATGTCACAAGAAAAAAAACATCATACCTTTTAAATGAGTGTTTATCCCTTCATTTTAGCTATAGGACCTTAGAGGGGCTGAGTACTCCATGCAATATGGGCCCTTCAACTCTGTGGGGAGAAATTCAAAAAGCAAGTGCAAAACAACAGCATTAGAAGCTCTGGCTAAGGGGCCTTTCAGAGGTGGCCATAGACAAGGACAAGGTGGCACTTCTGTAATGTTGTGGTTCATGAAGACCCCATTATGTTGTTATCCACCCCTGATCTGTCTGAATGGGGCCCCTCAATCATATAACATGGGCCTGCAGACCAATCTACAACTGCATGGCCATACAACAGTAGATTTTTTACAGGGGAAGGTAGGATACTTGAGGTGCTGCCTGTTGGAGAATGCTCTTTGAAATATGCATGCCAGATAACCTACATTGATTGATTTATTATTATTATTTATTTGTTGTGGTGTATTACTTTTATTTATTTTTTATTTCATTTTACCTTTATTTTACCACGAAGTCCCATTGAGATCAAAAATCTCTTTTACAAGAGAGACCTGGCCAAGATAGCAGCCATACAAACACAACATATTAAAAATACAACATATACAACATAAAATACGACATGTACAGCATAATATACAAAAATCCACAACAAAAAACAGCTATTTAAACTCAGTGACCTCTCAAGAAAAACAACCATATGTCTCATTCACCACATTCTTTATGATTCCCTTAAATTTATCAATGGATATAAATGTATCTAATTTTAAGTCTTTCTGTAGATTATTCCATATCCAGGGTGCATAGAAAGAAAATGCAGTTTTCTTGATCCAGATGTTCGACTGCCCTGAGCCGATTCTAACAGACAGAGGGGGGCAACTGTGCGCTCTGTACAGGTGTGTCAAGAGTAGGGTTGGGAACCAAAACTCTGTTCCAAATTAGAACCAAATCCAAAATGCCCAGTACCAGGTGCCCATAAATATTGAATTTTGGTTCTGCATATGGGTTCCTAAACACAATAACCCTTTATTATTGCAAACAAAGGCTACATATCTGTAAGGATGTACATAACTATCTGCCAGGTCCTGTCTACGTGACTATGTCACACATCAATGCAACACCGCGTCTATTTGTTTAGATACAAGCTGGCATGCATGGCTAATGTCACAACAGTGTGAAAGATGGACCGCGGTAAACGGTCAAAAGTGTGGCTTCACTTTAGAAAAGAAAACGACAACAAGGCAAAGCACAATGCATGTGGGAAGCTGATTAGCTGCAAGTCAGGTTTCACATCAAATCTGACCAAACATTTAAGGCAGCACGGTGTCGATATGAAAGACTACAGTGTTTGATGTCTTGTGGTCTCCAAGCCCGAGTGTGTCATCATCCAGCACTAGTAGCACCTTGCTAGCACCTCCAGTAGAGCCAGGGACAGCTAGACGCGACATACCATTCTTGTTGGCAATAAAGGGAAAGCTGACCAAAGAGAAAACTGAGGAGTGTCACAGAGCAGTAACGGCATTTGTGGTGAAGGGGCTACATCCCTTCTCAGTTGTCGAATCTCTGTCATTTAGGTAGGCCAGGTTAAAAAAAAAGTTTGTCGAAAAAAAGTTTGATGATGGGTAGTTGGAATCGATAAGCAGAATTGGAATCAATAAAATTCAAATGATACCCAACCCTAGTCAAGAGCCAGACCACCTCATATCATCCATAGGGCAACGGGGCTGTTGAATGGTTTAACCAGACTCTACTTTCATTACTCAGCTCTCTGCTTGCTGATTGGCAGGCCCACTGGCCAGCGAAGCTGCCTGCATTGGTGCAGGTGTACAATAATACCATCCATAGTAGTACTGGTTTAAACCCCCCATTTTGTAGTTTTTGGCAGGCATGCCTGGCTCTCTGTGGATCTGTGTGCCGCTGTCTGGCCCCTTCAGGAAAGGGGCACGTTAGAAGGGTGGGTCCATCACCATCATCAGACTTTGACTGCAGCCTAACAGCAGGTCCAGGCTCGCACACAGCGGCAGGCCTGGGACCAGACTCGCTATCATAAGGGGGCCCGGGCTGTCTTCCTGTTGCAAGGTGAACAAGTGCTCATTCGGAACTTCCGTTGTTGGGCTCTTGGGAAGCTGAAGCCAAGGTGGGTCCTCACACCTTTTGTAGCTCTCTTACGGGTGCGGCCTGGACAACCTGTCTACCGTGTGCGTCCAGAGGGGAGGAAAGGATCCATCTCCACTCCGGTGGCCGTTGTCCCGGCCCTGTCCCCCCAGGCCTCATCAGGAGCCACGGTCTGCTGCCCATACCCCAGCAGCTGATCGGGTGCCTATGTCTGATCCAGCATTGCAAGGAGGGGAGTAGAGGCAAGTGGTGATGGGGGTGATAAGGACTGTGGTGGGGCCCAACAAGAAGAGGATTTTGGTGGCAATGGGGGTGTTAATGAACTGGCTCAACCTGGCAATATGGGAGGCAGTGCAGGGGAAGGGGGAGAAGAGGCTATGCCTCTGGTCCGGTGATCCCAACAATCCAACCGTGGGGCGCCACCCAAAAGGTATGGTAGATAGGGGTCAGGAAGATCACCTATTAAGCGGGGGGGGGGGGGGGGGGGGGGGAGTTCCAGTGTCCAAAAATCTAGGAATGGCTGCCATACCTTATAGAAGTGATCTGTTTAGCAGTGAGTTACACATGTTAGATATTCTAGTGGTATTAATTCCATGAGTATTCTTTGCCAGCCCTTCACAGAGGGAGGATTGTCACTAGTCTACTCCAAGAGAATTTTTTTCCTTGTGGCAAAGGTCATAATGTTGTATGACCTTCTGGTGCTTATAATAGTAATATGTCTACTGGGTAGACCCAATAACAGTGATAAAGGATCTAGCTCTAACTTTTTACCCAGGATCTTCTGCATTTCACAAAGTATGTTGTACCAGTGCTTTTGTAACCTATGACATGACCATAAGCAGTAAGCTAATGTACCAATTTCAGCCTTACATTTAAGCCATAGAGGTGAAAATTGTTTGGGCATATCTCCAGACATCCTCCCAAGCTTCATCAATTGTAGTGGACAATTCATTTTCCCATAATCTCCTAGTGTTCTGTGTGTCCACGCCTGACACCTCACATAAAGCATCATACAACAAAGTAATTGACACCGTCCCAAATATCTGAAAAAGCATTCTCTCCACTGGGGATTTTGCAAGGTTATCTTTTAGAGTAGTGTTATTCATGATGTAGTGCCTTATTTGTAGAAATCTAAAAAAATGGTTTGGGGACTTTTGTCAGGAATCCGGCTTCTTAGCCGGGTTTGTTTTTGTTTCCCCAGTCCATGTGCTTTTGTTTTTCCCTGTGTTCCTGCCCTGCTCTCCGCCCACCTGATTACCTGACCGTCCCCACCTGCCTGCCTGCACACCTGCATCCCATCTCCTCATTAGCCTTGCCCTATATATTCCCCGTTTGTTTCATGTCTCGTTGCTAGTTTGTTTGTGTCGCTTTTCCTGTTCTGCCTGCCTGCCTGCCTGCCTTGCTGATCTTTTGCCTGTTTTCTTGACCATGTTTTTTGGATCTGATTTTTGGTATTGTTTGCTGTGCTTTCCTGGTTTTCTGACATCACCTGTTTTGACCATGTTTTTTGGATTCCCGATTTGGCTTAATAAACACGCTTTGTGCACCCTGTCTCGCTGTCTGCGTCTGAGTCCCTGCCTGAGCCCTTTTAATTTTATATTTGTCTTACCACTTGCTGTGAAAAATAGTGGTGATTATTTAGTGATCATTATATCACTAGACTGATTAGTTTGGTAGAATTAGTATGCACAGTGTATAATGTGACTGTGTAGTTTTTAGGCTGCTCACAGAGTTGTGACCTGTGGCCTACATTCCAAGAGATGCTGCTATGTTGAACTAATCATGCACACAGGCATACTGAAAGTGTGTACGTGGCACAAGGCCATCCCAACGGAAAGGCCTATGATTTCGAGCACTCATATAGCTGTAGTTCAGTACTAGGTTAGTCACTCCATATTTAACCATTTGGGATGATCAGATATATCGATGCATATATCACAACCAAGATAACTCAGTTCTTTGAAGCTTCTTATAGTAAAGGTTTTGTTCTTAGGTGATATAGGGGTTCTCTACCCGGCTGAACTTTCTCACACTCTGCCTCCCTTGTCAGTGTCTGTGACAAAGGGGAGTTGGGTCAGTGTGTACTCCTTATCAATCCAAAGATACCTTTTGAAGCAATGTTTTTCCAATTAGGCACCAGACTCTTGGTGATGCAAGGCCAGTTATAATTAACTATTCTGGACAGCTTAGGGATGGTATAAGATGTTCTTTGTGCAGCAGAGTTTCAGTCGAGTCGTGTACGTGTGTGTCCAAGTGCGGCTGCGAGAGTCACCCAGCTGCAGCAGAGACAGACTGGATCGTGAGGATGAGTGTGTAAGGCATAAGACTCTAAGTGAGACTTAGTGTGTGTAACATCTGAAGCCAACCATCGCGTGTGAAGCCTTGCTGTATTGAAAACCATCAATAAACCTGTTTCTACTTCTCCTTCAACCACGGTCCAGACTGAAGTTTGTTGAGTAACAGTTTATTAGTTAGCCTGCGAGAGCATCAATTTCACCGAAAGCCAACAGCTGGAATGACTTGTTGTCAAAAAACAGGTCCTTAAGCCTTAATGCCCACATTGTACCAGAGTTTGAAACCAGTGTCCGTCATTTCTGGCAAGTAATCAGGGTTATTCCAGTTTGGGGTGAAAGGGAGGTTAATTTGGATCTACCTTCCAATCATCTGATGAACTGCCATGCCCTCAGTGTGTTGAGTGTGATGGGGTTGCAGCAATCCTTCCTGACAGATCTAGAGTTAAAATAACAAATTTTGCAATGCATATTTTGACAAGGATGTCTTAATGTCTACCCAGATTGAAGGGATATTGTCCCTTATCCAGTCAAAGATATACTGCAAGTGTGCATACAGTTGGTACATTCTAATATTAGACAGACCCACATCCCCTTTATTTTCAGGTAATTGCAGAATGGTCATTTTAGGTCTGGGCCATCTTTTGCTCCAAATAAAAGTGCTCAACCATCCATTCAGAATCTTTTTCACTTTTCTTGAAAATATAACAAATCATCTGTATGAGATAGAGTAGTCTGGGGAGTACATTCATCTTAACTAAAGATATACGGCATAACCAAGATACTGGGAAGGAGTTCCAGCATTCAAGATTTTGTTTTATTTTTTCAACTAAAGGTGTAACATTTGCTCTATACAACTGATAAAACTTAGGGGTCACAAAAATCCCCAAATATGTTAAGCCAATTGGAGAATTTCAAAGGGAAGGGAGATGAAATATTACGTATACATCTCAGACTCCCAAGCGGCATGGCTTCCAATTTAGTCAGGTTAATCTTGTATCCAGAAAAGGAACCAAAGTGATTAATTATATCAATAAGAGGTGGGACTGACGTCTCAGGAGAGGACGGAAATATCAGAACATCATCTGCACACAAGTTTATTTTATGCTGAGTCTCACCAATCACAAGACTCTGCACATCCCCTGCTGATCTTATAGTCTCAGCTAATGGCTCTATGGCAATTGCAAAGAGGAGGAGGTGAGACAATGGGCAACTCTGCCTGGTGCCTCTGTGTTTGGGAACGCTTTCTGAACAAAGGCCATTAGTTAGTACTGCAGTGTATGGGGCATCATACAGTATTTTAATCCAGTTTATGAAAGTATCACCCAGACCACACTGATTCAGAACAATAAATAAGTATGACCACTCTATACGGTCAAATGGTTTTTCAGCATCTAGGGAGAGTACTAAACCATCTTCACCTCTATGCTGAAATACCTGTATAATGTTAAGAAAATGTCTAACATTGTTGCATGAGTTGCATCTTTTAATGAAACCTTCTGGCAAAATAGGGGTATTCAGAAGGGACCTTTGCTCATCTGTTATAATTGGTAAATTAATGTTAGAGAGGAACTTCTGCATTAATTGTGGTGCATCCCTTGTTTGTTCTGAGGCATAAAGGTTAATACAGAAATAATTGATGTGAGATATATATATATATATATATATATATATATATATATATATATGTATATATATATACACCTTTGCTATCCTTGGGCAGGATAGCAGGGTGCTTAATCTCTTCGGGCATAGCTGCTCTGATGAGTCTTCTGCCCACTCTGAGGACTCCATCCTGGAGTATGGGATTAATCTTATAGATGCGACCGCTTGTCTTCATGCTATCACCCTTTTGAAGCATAGAGATCTCTTCTGAGAATTCCCACCACTGACTGAAACGAATGATCTCCAGCTCTGCTTCCTTTAAATCCTCCACTGTGAGATTGCTCCTCCTAAAGCCATTCTTGAAGCTCTTCATTGCTCTATGAACTTCTGACTGAGCAAGGGCAGCCTTTAATTCCTTTCTCTTGCAACATGAGCACAGCAGAATTCTTCTCAACTTTAGGATCCAGGCAACTGCCTTTCTTAGACAGAACCAAGAAGTACTCCAGAAACCGCTAAACTGTATCTGACTACTCTTCAGCTGCAGTAGTGCTGACCATGGCATTCCTTACCTCAGGGTCCTCTGTGGTTAGATCCCCAGGGTGGTATGGGTTCTCTGGCTATTCATCCTCAGGCTTGGTGAGAAAGTCCGGCCCCTGTATCCAAGTCTCATTGCTCATGAAGGAGTCAACCTTAAGTCCCCCTGACGCATAGTCAGCTGGGTTCTTGGAAGTGTTAACGTGCCTCCACTGTCTTACTTCGGACAACTTCAAAATCATCTCCACTCGATTTGCTACGAAGATGCGGAATCTGCTGGTTCTATTTCCTATGTACTTGAGCTTCATGCTCTCTGACCAAAATACTGAGTTGAGCTGAAGCTGCAATTCTGACCTCAATGTTTTGTCCATGCACGCTGCTATGGTGGCTGCTGCTAGCTCCATCCGTGGGATGGTAATCGGCTTGAGCAGCGCTACTCTGGCCTTAGCCATGACGAAGGTGCAGTGGAGCTTGTTGTTTTTGCTCTCCTGTAGCAGGTAACTCAGTGTTTCGTAGCCTCCTTCCGTAGCATCAGCAAAAGTGATGCAGCTGGCTGAATGTTGCCTCGCCGAAGCCTGTAGGCTTGAAACACTGAGCCACTTCAAAGTCTTCGAACAGATAGAGGTCTTTCATCCAGTTGAACCACTGCTGAGATAGATGTTTGGGAATGACATCGTCCCAGCCCAGCTTCAGTCTACAGAGCTCCTGGAGCATCCTCTTTGCCAGCAAAACCACAGGTGCTAGGATACCCAACGGGTTGTAGATAGAGCTACCGATGGAGAGAATACCTCTTCTGGTGGGTAGTCTGTCTTTCATAACAATCTTAAACCTGAAGTTATCAGACTGGACACACCATTGGATGCCCAAAGCTTGCTCGACTGGAAGCATGTCTAGGTCCAAATCTAGGTCTTTGACCTCTTTGGCCCTTTCCTCTGTGGGGATAATGGACAACATGGCATGGCTGTTACCCACTTCGTGAGCCTGAATCCTCCTGTTTCAAGGATGGCTTTTAAGTCATGGTACAAAGACACAGCTTCCTCTTCTGAGCTGACTGACTTCAAACAGTCGTCGACATAGAAACTACGTAACACTGTTGATTCCCATGGCTCCGAATCGGTCTCGGATGTCACCAGTGGGCCACCATAGAAACCTGAGAAAGTCAGTGTCCTCATCTGGCACCTTGACCTGGTGGAACATGGCCTTTATGTCGGCCATGATCACCACCTCTTCTTGCCTGAATCTGGTGATGACACTGAGCAGTGTGCTGCTTAGATCCGGGCCCTGTAACAGCTGTTCATCCAGAGTGGTGCCCTGATACGACACTCCACAATCAATGATGCTGCGGCTGAGCTCCTCGCTAGGAAACTTCACCGCATAGCCAAGGCAGAGTAATCAGCTTGGAACTGAGAATTCTTAATGAACTTCCTCCTTAAGTTGAGAGCTAGCTGTTCAGCTACTCTTCGGTTGTTTGGCATCTTGATGACTCTGTTCCTAAATGGTAGACCGACGCTGTAATGTCCCTCCACGAGTCTAGCAGACTGCAAGACCATTTCCATAAACTGGACGCTGTCCCTTGATATTTCCAGTTGGTCGTCTTGACATTCCGAGAAGTCATTCTTAAACTGTTGACTCCACAGTTCATCCAGCGTCACCACTGATATGCGGTTGGACATCACCTGTACGAGTCCACTTGTAGTGCCATGACCATTGTCTTCTCTAAGGGGTCCATTAATGATCTAGCAAGCCTAGTTTTCACTGCATACGGTCCGTCATCTACACTGGAAATAACCTGCCATGGTTCCATGGCCTTGGGTACGTTAGCCCCGATGAGAAGATCTATCCCTGCCTGAATCTTCTGGAGATGCACTTGACTAAGATGAGGCCACTTATCCACATCTTCTTGTTGAGGGATGTACTGTTTACACGCTGGAATTGTTGTCTGAGAGAAGATGTTAGGAGTTCCAGGAAGTTCCAGGAACCAAGCCGGACACCAAGTGTCTAGTTACGATCCTCTCCCTTCCCATGGTTGTTAGCAAGATACTTGTGTTCCTGCCGGTGAGGTTGAACGCCGCCATCAACTTCTCTGTGCAGAATGTGGCAGTGCTGCCCGGGTTGAAGAATGCATAGGTCATAACCACTTTGTTGCCCTTCTTAGCTTTGACCTGAATTAGAACAATTGCCAATATGCTATCAATGTTATCGGCCCCAGTGGCCCCACAGGTCCTTGTCTCTGCACCAATGCATCTGCTGACCACTGACTGACCTTCACCGTCATCCGATGGCTCGCCTTTGTGCTTTGCTTTGTTAGATGTAGCCTTGGCCTTTATATGCAAAACTGTAGGGTGTGTCAGTTGACAAGCTTGGCAGCTTATCTTTTCTTCATTGTTGATACTGTATGTCCCTGTTTCAAACAGCTGAAGCACAGACCCTTAGCCCTAAGGAAGTCAATCTTCTCCTTGTGTTTACCTTTTCATCTTCTTGTAGTGCTCCATGGCATGCTGTTCTACTTGGCAGAAGAGGCAAGGCTTAGAGAAAGCACAGACTAAACTCGTCTTAGCTGGCTTCTCCTCCGCTCGATTCTTTACTACTGTCATGGCGGTGGTGAAACCTCTCCTGATGCCACTATTCCTGAGCAACCTTTCATTGTTGTAAGCTTTAGCTTGGCTCTTGGTTCCCTCCATTACGTTCTCGAACACTGGGTGCAAGGCTTCTTTGGCTTGCTTAGTAACAAAATCCACAAGGTCACTGAACTTGGCTCTACGCCGCTGCCTGTCTAAGCTAAGCTTCTCCACCGTTCCCTCAGCTTGTATGGAAGCTTGACAACGATAGCACACATGTTGGCTGCGCTGTCAAGCTCCTCCATGTACTCCACATCTGCCATGGAGTTATGACATCCGGTGAGGTAGAGGCCAAATGAGTGGAGTGCCTCTCCGTCTTCAGACTTAATAGCCCGCCAGTTCAGTGCCTTCTCAATGTACGCCACTGAAATTTTGTACTTGTTTCCGTAGTGCTCTTTCAAGAGCTTCTTTGCTTCACGATAGCCACGCTCTGGTTCCATATGAAGACAACTCCGTATCAGCTCTCTGGGCTGCCTGCTTGTGTACTGCTCCATGTAGTACAGCCGGTCTTTGTAACTGTCTGTCTTATCCTCCACACCATGTTCAAAGACCCTGATGAATAGCCTATATACAATAGGATCCCCTTTAAATATAGGAATGTTCTAAGGCAGTGTAGCAGAGGTGAAGTAATAGCTCATGTGAGTCCTGCATAAAAAGCCTTAGGTAGCAGGTAGCTGAGCGGTTTCAGTGGCCACGTCACTCCCCCGAGACCTGGTTAAGTACCATTGTTGCCAACAGGCTAACAGCAATTTGCCTTTAGCTCAACTGGCAACGACGCTGGCTGTAAGGGGTTGACAGCGAGCAGTGAGAACCTCGGTTCGAAACTCGCTCGCTCGCCGACCCACACCCGTTACAGCAGCAGAGTGAAAAGCCTTTGTTGTCTCACTAAGAATTCTGTGATGGCTTGCATGGACCCTATAGTCTCTTGTTCTGGTTGTGTGGCTATAACAGGTGCACTATGGATTCTGCTGCCAGCATGTTCCCTCTCTACCAATGACCCGGCACCGAGAGGAATGGGCTTAACCTGCCTGCGACCTTGCGGTTCAGAGGGCTTAGCTGCCTCAATGTAAGAGTTCATTCCATCTGGACTGGGGGCTCTAGATGAGACTTGATGACTCTCAAACTTGTGTAGTACTCTGAATTTAGCAGCCTCAGATGGTGATGAACCTTTTCCATCCATGCTTTAGCCTTTTCCATGAAGTCCTTAAACATGTTAGCCTTGGGCTCAAACCATCTATTCTGATCCTCATTCATCTCATCTGCCTGCCAAAGTAACGCTTTAACTGAGGTGTTAAGTTCACAATACTCTCCAAGCTTGTTGAACTATCAATCGTCTGAACAATTTGCAGGTTGCTATCATCGCCTTCATCCATTAACTGAGGCATCTGGTTCATTTTGCCCGTTAGCTGACCTACCTTGGCCTTCTGTGTGCTAATTGCACATTGCAATCTTTCATCAAAAGCCTTTGCAGTGAGTTTAATTGTTCTAGCCCCAGCTGCTGAGGTAGAATCTGCATTCTCCATCTTGTATATTGCAAAACAGTCCTAAACACTTACTTATTTACTTACTTATTATGAATACTTCACTTCAATCACGCAATCAGCAAGCAGTGGACTTCCAAAATACCCTCACAGGTGGAAGAAAGACTGGCGTATTAGCAATAGCTTCAAGTCAATTCGTCGCCATCAAGTTTTCATCCACAAGGAAAAGCGAAAAGCGGCACTTACTTTCACTTTTGTGTTTACAGCAATGTCTTTAACTGCTGCTTTTCTTCCTTCCAGGGCTCTGATCTTTCAGTAAATCCTTATTCCAATTGGAGTGAGTCTTCTTACAAAATATGGGGCTGACGGTTGTTCCTGAGGTAGTTGAAGTAACTACTTAACTCGTGTGTATGCGCTCGTCATAGGAAAAACTTGCACAGGACTCCGTGTAAAAGATGAAATAAAGGTGTTTATTCCAAACTATAAATGTAACAGAATATGTCGAAACAAAACTTCCCTCACAAGAGAAGATCTAAAGCTAAGTTGTTCCTAATACGACACGCGATTACGGTAAGAAAACTGTGTTGCTCCACAGCCCCCCCCGACTCCCTCCTTAAAGCCAGACTAAATGGAAAATATAAGTGTGATGCCGACCTGTCTTACAGCATTTAGAAAATGTTACAAGCATAAATCCAAACATAAAGAAAGGCGTCCTAGGCCTATTAATTGACATTATCAATACAGCTTTTACCTGTGTCGTGTATATGAATACTGTGTATTAACAATAACTAATACTCTTTACTGTTTATGATAATGCTACTTTTCCCTGTAAACTTTATATATAATATAAACAACAACACTTAGATAGACATTGTGACTATAAGCAAATTGGTTGTGCATATTTTATTCCTAGTAGGATGCATTATCCATTATGATATAGGTTATTGCCCTATAGTGTCACCAATTATCACATACATGTCTAAAGTGCTTTGGCTCCCACATTATATACTGCGATTCTGTTCTCTTTCTAGAAAGATAAGCTAAGTATTTTCCCGGCTTATCGCCATGCTCGTAGTACTTTTGCCTAACAATTCTAACTTTTTTCTCAGCATCTTGACTCAAAAGAGTGTCTAAAGTGGATCTGATAGCAGACATCTCCTTTAGTAACAGGGGGGTCCTTCTCTAATTCTGATTGCTTCTGCAGTTTCAGCCTTCTCTTATTGGTGGAGAATGATATAATTAGTCCCCTAACATAAGCCTTGCCTGTTTCCCATAAAAGGGAGGGGTTATCTGTCAGGGCTCCGCCCCCTTAAACCACGGTGTTTTTGTTTTTCCGTGTCCATGTGCTCTTGCTTTCCTTGTGTTCCAGCCCCTGCCCCGCTCCCAGCCTGGTCCCCGCCCACCTGATTTCCTCATTACCTTCACCTGCTTGCTCACCTGCATCCCATCTCCTCATCACCCCAGCCCTGTATCTTCCCTGTGTGTCTCTGTCTCGTTGCTAGTTCATTTCAGTGTTTTTTTACCTGTCTCATCCTCACTGTAGTGTTCCTGATTCTTCATCGCATTACCGATCCTGCCTGCGGGTGGAACGTGGAGGTGCAGTATGACACCTTCCTCCACGGCCTCGCGGAGCCCGTCAAAGACGAGCTGGCCACTCGGGAGCTGCCTACCAGCTTCGATACATTGGTGGACCTGGCCATCCATGTGGACCAGCGCCTGTCACAGCGACGCCGGGAGAGAGCATCCAGAGGCCTGCCCAGCCCTGTCCGTGAACAGCCCCCCGTGACAGCTGCCAGGAGCCCTGCACCTCCACCCCCGGGCGCTCCAGAGCCGATGCAGGTCGACCGCACCCAACTGTCCCCCGCGGAGCGTCAGCGGAGGATCAGCACCCAGTCCTGCCTGTACTGCGGGCAGCCCGGCCATTTTGTGGTGACCTGTCCGGCAAAAGCCAGCGCTCACCCGTAGCGAGGGGAGTACAGGTGAGCGTAACCCCCTTACACCATTCCCCTCAATCCCGCCCTTTGTTTTCAGCCACCCTACTTGTCGGAGGTCAGGCCCACACAGTCTCCGTCCTGATCGACTCGGGGGCCGATGGCAGTTTTATCGATGCCGACCTGGCAGCCCGGCTGCGCCCGCCCCGCATCCCACTGCGCTCGCCGTTGGAGGCCCACGCCATCATCGGGGCCCCTCTGGTCCGCGTTACCCATGCCACTCCCCCGATGAACCTCCTCATCTCTGGCAACCACCGCGAGGAAATCGTGCTCAACGTCATCGGTTCCCCGCAATCCGCCGTGGTCCTGGGCCACCCCTGGCTAGCTCGACACAACCCCCACATTTATTGGGAGGGTAACCTGATCCTGGGCTGGAGCCCTTTTTGCCACTCCCACTGCCTCTGGGACGCCGTGGCCCCTGTATCGCAGGTTGCTTCCGCTCCCGAAGATTTCTCAGACCTGTCGGCACTGCTGCCTGAATACATGGACCTGAAGCCGGTTTTTAGGAAGTCCCCCTGCCCGGCTCATCCCCGCCCAGGGGGCACCCGTTTTCCTTGTCTCTGCCGGAGACAGAGGCCATGGATAAATACATCCGGGAGTCCCTCGCAGCCGGTCTCAATCGCCCCTCCTCCTCGCCTGCAGGAGCCGGATTCTTCTTCGTGGGGAAGAAGGACGGCTCCTTCCGTCCCTGCATAGATTATCGGGGCATCAACGCCATCACGGTAAAGAACCGCTATCCCCTGCCGCTTCTGTCTTCCGCCTTTGAGTCGCTGCAGGGGGCCACCATCTTCACCAGACTCGATCTCCGCAACACCTACCACCTGGTCAGGATTCACTGGCACTGTTCTGCCAGCACAATGCGTTGTCTCGGCGGCACTTTGGGATGTCAAGACCGCCGTCCGCACCGCCCTCCAGAACAAACTGGGTCCCAGCTCTTGCCCCCCTAACTGCCTCTTTGTCCCCCAGTCCATTCGTTCCCAGGTCCTGCAGTGGGGGCATTCGTCTAAGCTCGCTGGCCACCCTGAAGCCCGGCGCACCGTGGCGTTCATTGGCCAGCGGTTTTGGTGGCCCACCATGACAGAGGACATCCAGAGCTTCACCGCCGCCTGCTCAGTCTGCACCCAGAACAAAACCTCCACCCGACCCCCTGCCAGTCTGCTGCAACCCCTGCCTGTTCCCAGACGGCCCTGGACCCACATCACCCTGGACTTCGTTACCGGCCTGCCCCCATCCGACGGTAACACCACCATCGGCACCATCGTAGACCGGTTTTCCAAAGCCGTGCACTTCGTCCCCTTACCCAAGCTGTCCTCCGGCAAGGAGACCGCTCAGCTGCTGGTTACACGTGTTCCGGCTGCACGGTCTCCCCTCCCATGTGGTGTCCGACCGAGGACCTCAATTCACTTCTAACTTTTGGAGGGCTTTTTGCAGGTTACTGGGCGCCACCGTCAGTCTGTCCTCCGGTTTTCACCCCCAGTCCAACGGCCAGACCGAGCGGGCTAACCAACAGCTGGAGATGGTGCTACGCTGCCTGACGTCTCGGGAGCCATCAGCGTGGAGCCAGCACTTTCCCTGGGTCGAATATGCCGTTAACTCCCTTCCCTCTGCTTCCACGGGGCTGTCGCCCTTCCACTGCTGTCTTGGTTACCAACCTCCCCTGTTCCCGGCCCAAGAGGAGGAGGTCGGGGTCCCGCACCTGGAAACGCACCCCACTGACGCTGCTCTGCTCCTCGGCTCGAGCTAAGCGGTTTGCTGACCGCCACCGCTCCACAGCCCCCCGCTACCGCCGGGGCCAACGAGTGTGGCTTTCCACCCAGGACATCCCTCTCAAGGTGGACTCCCGCAAGCTGGCTCCCCAATTCATTGGTCCCTTTCCCATCATCAAGGTGATCAGCCCCGCGGCGGTCCAGCTGAAGCTCCCTCTCTCTCTTCGCCGCATCCACCCGACCCACCTTTCATATCTCCAGGATCAAGCCCGTCATCCGCAGCCCTCTCTGCCCAGCTCCCCGGACTCCTCCACCTCCCCGCCTGATCGATAGAGCCCAAGCCTACACTGTACGCCATCTGCTGGGGGTTCGGAGTCGAGGGCGCGGTCTCCAGTACCTGGTGGACTGGGAGGGCTACGGACCCGAGGAGAGATGCTGGGTTCCTGCCAGGGACATCCTGGATCCTGCCCTGATCTGAGACTTCCACTGCCGGCACCCTGGCGAACCCGCTGTGACGCCTGGGGGCGTCCGTGGGGGGGGGGGGGGGGGGGGGGGTACTGTCAGGGCTCCGCCCCCTTAAGCCACGGTGTTTTTGTTTTCCATGTCCATGTGCTCTTGTTTTCCTTGTTTTCCAGCCCCCACCTGGCTCCCAGCCTGGTCCCCGCCCACCTGATTTCCTCATTACCTTCACCTGCTTGCTCACCTGCATCCCATCTCCTCATCACCCCAGCCCTGTATCTTCCCTGTGTGTCTCTGTCTCGTTGCTAGTTCATTTCAGTGTTTTTTTACCTGTCTCATACTCACTGTAGTGTTCCTGATTCTTCATCGCATTACCGATCCTGCCTGTTTCAGGACTTCGATTTTTGCCTGCCGCTTGGACCTGATCGCTTTCTACTGCCTGGTTTCCAACCCTGTCTGCCCCGACTCCCGATCCTGGATTTGCCCCCAGACTGCTTCTCTGCGTTTCGAACTCTGCCTGTCTCTGGTCTTACAAACTGCCTGCCGATTTCAATAAACGCCTGGAACCAGAATATCCTGTGGTCCGCGTGTGTGTCCCAGTCACCGGCTTAACATTATCTGTAGTTGGTTGATTAATTGAGGAAAGGACTGAAATTCAGTTTTGAAGTAGGATGAAAATGTGCAGTCTTTTAAAATTGATGTATTTAGTCTCCAATATCTAGTTTCACTAGAGGTACCCTTTAGTTTTATGTGTAAAGTGACACTGGCATGATCAGATATAATTATATTCCCAATACAGCTACTTAGTACAGAATCCAATGAAACCCTAGGAACAAAAAAATAGTATATCCTTGTGTGGCATTTATGGGGAGCTGAGTAGAAAGTTAATTCCTTTCCCGAGGGACCAAAAAATCTCCATAGATCTACAAAACCCAAATTGCTACATATTGCCTTTAAATACTTGGCTTGAGGGGAGAGTGATGCTGAACTAAGGGGAAGCCTGTCCACAACAGGGTTCAAAATACAATTAAAGTCACCGCATACAATAGCATTTTCAGCATTCATCTCTGAAAATTCTACAAAAAATCTTTTGTGAGAAACTCTGGTGGATGCGCTGGAGGATGGTAGATATTCAGTATAGATATTTCTTGTCCCTGAAAGATACCTTTGATCATGACATAACGGCCATATTTATCATTTACTCAAGTTTGTAATTTACATAATAATATCCCCACTCCCCTACTCCTACAGGAGAAGGATGAAAAAGACACCTGTCCATAGCCACCTTGCTGTAACTTTAAATGCTCTGCATTGTCTAAATGCGTTCCATTCCATGTACATAATTTTAGTTGGGTACCTGCCATAATATCCTAACCTGTCACGGTCCATATGAACCTGATTCGATAATGAGCAAAGTTTCCATCACCCTGGGACATTGCGTGCAGTATCGCTTTAATTAAATAAACTGAGCTGATAACAAAGAAAAACATGTTTAACAAACACAAAAATACAAACACAAGTGCCAAAATTGAAGAACCTCTGTGTTTATCCCCATATCGTAACCTAAAGGGGATACCCTTCTTCACCTTAACCCCATCCCCTATAGCCTTCGGATACGAAAAAAACGAGACAAACATAATGGAGAGGCTATACTGCCTTAAATCTCCCTTGTATATATACATAGGCTATTTAACATAAACCACAAGTAAAGCCTGACCCTAGTGAGTTACATACCCATGAAATGAACACTTCGGACTTTGGATGGAATATGATGGCTAATTCAATTCTTACCTCTTCAGCAACTTAGCTATATAGCTAGCTAGGTAGTCCAGCTAGACCAGTGGTTCTCAACTTTTTTTTTTTGAACAAACGCCCTCTGACATCCCATCCCCCCCACCACACACACACAGACTCATATTATTACACTCATTCATGGAGAACTACTTTTGGTCAAATTTTAATGTCAAAATGTTGAAAACATTAGTCACCTTGGAGTGATGTATTCAGGTTTTGAAAAGGCCTCGAATGGTTGATGTTTTGAAAATGAGTTGGGAAATATTGTCTTTTAACGACAACAACAACACTTTGGGAATTGATTGAAATAATATTGTAAAGATATGTATTTGAAAATTCAAACAAATTCAGGACAACACACAAAACTTTGTTTTCAAGATCACAAACAGGAATAACAGAAGAAACTACTTGGGCAAACACACAAAAGCTTTTTTGCAAGACTACGAATCAAACAGGTGAACAACAGAAACTAATTCCCTGGCCAATGAAAAAGCAGCGGTCCCTCACGCTGTCTTTAACTTATATTACATCCAAATTTCCAACGGTCATTTTATTGAAGACCGAAGACCAGTTCACTAAACCTAACGAACGACAAAAGTAGGCTGAAATTAACTGAATTAGAAAAACTGAATTGAGAACTGAACTGAACTGAATTAAGAAGAAAGCGGGGGCTTTTTTTCTTGTTTTCTGCCATGTTGTTGATGTTGTTTGATTGTGTTTTGATATTACAGTTTTAGCTAATAGCCTACGTAATTGTGCTTGTGTGCATTTTGATCATGGAATCTTAACCCTCAAAACTGGACTGCTGTCAGAGCCGTCAGATGTTTATAGGCTATGGAGATCATTTGCCGGTAGTGTATGAGAAGTCAGAGCACCGGAAGCATGAAAATATTATAATTGTAACCGAGCGTTCTGTTGTAAGCCTGTACTTTTAATAACAGTTAATTAAACAAGGAGACGGGAGTTCCGAACCAATCGACAAGCTTTATTAACTTCTTCATTCATCAGTCAAAACAGCGTAACTCATCACCATCACTTCCAGTGTGACCTTTCAAAATAAAAGAACCGAAAAATCGCTTACATAGCCTAATCATTCGCACAAAGACATCAGAATTATCTTTTATTTCATGAACACTGAAATGAACACTGTTTGTACTGACAGAAGCTTAAAAGTTGTGATGAATAACTGTCACTAACACCCCCTTTTATGCCTGAGCGCCCCCTTTTCAGCTACCTCGTTCACAACCCCCCCCCCAGCATTGCCCGAACCGCCCCCCAGCATTGCCATTGTACCGCCCCCGTTGAGAAACTCTAAGCTAGACCAACTCAGTTTACCAGTTTTACAGTCATATCAATGGACCTAGAAGTGCCGGTAGCAGCGTGTCTGTAATAGCTCATTTCAGAGAGTCAATAAATGCTGATGATTCCTCTGGGGTGTCCATTCTTTTAGCTTTCCCATCAATTATCACTCTCAACATTGCAGGATACAGCAGGCATAATCCATCTTCCTCTCTTTTAGCCTTCCTTTCACCTCTTTGAATGCCTTCCTCTTCTTTACCACCACTGCAGAGTAGCCGCTGAAGAAGGAGATCCTGGGTACATTGCTTGTAGATTCTGAAATGACCAGATATGCAATCTTTCCAAAGGATAAATGAAGAGGTATGGCAGCATCAAGTGAGCAATTGCAATGGTTATTGATGCTCAGGTCCACTAACCAAGATCCGATCTGATCAAAAAGTATGAATTAGAGACAAATAGAAATAGAACAAGCAGAAAGATCAGTTGTGAGAACAACTTATGCACCAAAACTGTACTGTGTGGAGACTGAAAGAATGCTTGGGAGCAAAAGGATTCATCTCCACACCATGGGAGCTAATAACGCCACAAATCACGAGAAATGCATAGTAATGAGTTAAAATTGTTTGAATAGTTTTTTGAGGGATTTGTCTTCTGTGGACAATACTTCTACTTAATTTTCCAAAGGAAAAAAAAACACTTTTTACTCCATTTGCACAATTCCCTGACATTACATTTTTTTCACATGCTAACATTTTCTCCATGCAGACTTGTGTGTGTGCACATGCATTGTTATCTAGTTTGGATCTAGTTATTTTCTATGGTCAGGCCAATATCAAAACAACATTATGAGTTGTTGTTTAATTCGCTAAAAATACAGTGACACTAGAGGGCAACCACCTATATCATAATGGATAATGCATGCTACTAGGAATAAAATATGTACAACCAATTTGCTTATAGTCTCAATGTCTATCAAGATCAAGATGTCTATCAAGTTAAAAGAACTTAAAGACAGCAGTTATCTAATTCAATATTGTCTCTGTCTTTCCAAACACATTGAAATGTCACCGTACAAGATATCCCTGTCCAATTTCAGATAACATATGATGGTATCTTGCTTGAGCAAGGACAGATCACTTGTTTGGAATGCAACTAGCTGTGGATCGGATTATTGGCTATAATAGAGCTAACTTGGCAATAAGGAGGATACACATGTATCATTAGCCTGTTAGATCTATATATAACTAAAGAAATGGGAGGATGTATCATTAGCTACTGTGAGCTAGTTAAATCTGTCTCATTAATTCCCAATAGAATTTGGTGAGCATGCTAATATCACAAAAAGGGGATATCAAGATAGGTTACACCTCTTGATAATGTTAGTTTCCCTGAGATGAAACTCTAACAAGCCTAATTCATTCTTTGCTCCTTGCTCATTCTTTGCTCCTTGCTCGATTGCTCTAGCCTTGATGAGTTCCTGCTGTGTTTGTGCTGTGTTTGTGGAGTGGTCTCTGTGCTATTACATTCAATAGAATAAAAATAAAAATTGGGGCTATTTACCTAGCTATTAAATAAGGTAAGTCTGATCTGCTCCTAAAGTTGAATTTTTTGTTTCCATTAGGGGACAGAGAGGGAATTTTCCACTTCAAGATTCAAGAGATTTTATTGCCATTTGCACAGGTACAGGACAGTACAGGTGCATTGGAATTTTTTGTGCATGGCTCCCTGAGTCAGCTTTTTTGTAAAACAACAGACAAATAAAGGCAAATTAAACAAAAAATAGCATCAAAATATGAAATAAGAAAAGAACCACCTGTATATAAAAAACAGAAGAATAAACATTATAAATAAAAAATAAATACACTGTGCACACTATATACAAATACACATTATGACTTATTGCAGGGGAAAAAAAGAGATTAAATTATTGCACTACTTGAATTGAGGAATATTGCACAAACCAAGACAGAAAACAACAGAGAAATCAATGGAAAAGGACAATGGGCTGGGGGAACTCTGTCTGACAGAGAATCGGAGTGGGAGAGGGTGATTGTTGAGTATTCAAGAAACCCAGTACGTGAGGTGCAAGTGGGTGATGAGTTAATTGTCCATGGTGTGAGTAAGGTGGGGGGGTTGGTATTTCCTTCCCGCCTTACTGTCCTTAGCAATCAGTCTGACAATTGCTGGAAAAGGGCTGTTGTGGAAGCATGTCTTGTGAGTGGTGATGCTCTCTGGCCTGTGGTGTCTCAGGTTGTACCCTGAGTTCTTCCACCTGAGCAGAGAGTGAGCTGGATGGTGATGATTGCTGAGGAGGCTCTGTGCTTTTCTCCTGCAGCGCTGTGTGTAGAGTGTGTCCAAGGAGGGGAGGTCAGTGCTGATGATCCTTTCTGCAGTCTTGATGACTTGTTGAAGAGATTTCCTCTCAGCCTGGTATTTCCAAACCACACAATGATGCCGCTGGTGAGAAAACTCTCAACGAGTCCTCTGTAGGCCTGGATGAGGGGCTGACGTTTGAGTCCAGCCTTTTTCAGCAGCCTTTCTTTAAATTCTTTAAATTTTCTTTAAATATTTAAGCAGCATTCTTTAGCTAGCTAGTTGGGTAGTTTAGCTAGCTAGCCGGTTCGCTTGTTTAATTTTTTCTACTGTTCTTCAGCGTCAGATTTTAGGATATTCTGATTCTGGTTGTGTTAGCGCATCTGCTGAACTGTAAACGTAGTTTTATTGTATTTAGGCTAAGTGGCATTTCTTGAGCTTGATTTCTGCCTTTGGCTGTTCTGAGCCACCTCGGTGCTTTTAGCACTTTTTAGCTGGTAATTCTGTCTCGGCAGTAAACCTTTATTTAGGGAAAGCGTGTTCAGTTAGGGGAGAAAAATGTGGCCAAAACTGTGCGAGAGTTGCCAGATGATTGGATTTCTGGAGGGAGACCTCCAGGATGAGTTCATCTGCGACCGTTGCCGACTTGTTGAGCACTTGGAGAACAAGATTTTTGATCTCGAGGCCCAACTAGCTGGACTCCACAGTAATCCTGAATTGTTAGAGTTCCTGAGTAGTACGCCTTATAGGGAGATAGTGTGCTTACCAAAGCTGGGTAGGGGGGAAGATACAGACCTGATAGGGCGAGAGAGCTGGGTTACAGTAGGGTGTAGGCGTAGAAAGGGGCGCACAATTCCAAGAGGGGCGGCATCTCCAGAGATCAGGGTGACCAACCGTTTCGTGCCACTGCAGGACGGGTTGGCCCATGATCCTGAGAGTGGAAGGACTGAAGAGCCCCAGGGCACCCAGACAGCCTCATCCTCCAAGAAAATGGAGCTAGTGATAGTGGGGGACTCAGTCATTAGAGGGGTAGATAGCATAGTGTGTTTGCACGACAAGGAGACTTGCATGGTCTGTTGCCTGCCTGGTGGGGGGGGGGGGGGGGGGGGATCCAGTGGTCATGGTGCATGTTGGAGCCAATGTCATAGGAAAGGGTAGGTTCAGGGTTCTGCAAGAAAAATTCTGCATACCAAATGCAGGACAGGAAATGCAC
This sequence comes from Megalops cyprinoides, assembly GCF_013368585.1. NCBI lineage: Eukaryota > Metazoa > Chordata > Actinopteri > Elopiformes > Megalopidae > Megalops > Megalops cyprinoides. Next base: position 72,307,130 of record NC_050583.1, read on the forward strand.
ACGTGGTACCCTGAAATTCCTGTTTAAATGCTAGAAGCCTAAAAAATAAAATTTTTGATCTAGAAACCGTTATGAGTAATAGTAATTATGATGTTGTTGGGATTACAGAGATGTGGCTTGGTGCAGGGGATGGGGATGAGTACAATGTAGAGGGATACAAGCTGCTAAGAAAAGATAGAATCAATAGAACAGGAGGAGGCGTAGCTCTCTATGGAAAGGATAATCTTAATATTCAGGAAATTGTCAGTGCTCCCGCCCCCTAGCTGTTGTGTTTTTCTTTTTACCTGTCCATGTGCTTTTGTTTTCCTTGTGTTCTAGCCACGTTCTCCGCCCTGTCTCCGCCCACCTGATCATCTCCACCTGCCTGCCTGCACACCTGCTTCCCATCATCTCATCAGCCCAGCCCTATATCTACCCTGCTTGTCTCTGTCTTGTTGCCAGTTCGTTGCAGTGTGTTTGTACCTGTCTTGTTCCCACCATGTTTTCTGCCCGATAGTTAGACTAGCTAGTTACCCACCCAATACAATGGGAAGCAATGGAAGCTGTTTGCAACGTTGGCCAAGTCTGAAATAAGAGACCAACCAGCATTTAACCATTGCCATCCAAGACTCAAAATACGAACCCCTTTGCTGATCAATTCCAATATTGCATCAACTTTTACTTCACTTTTAAAGCGGAAGTATCTGTAATGTATTGATACACTACTGCGCATGGTTTGTTTGGTGTTTGACGACGAGTAACAGAATAGTCGCATGGACTCCAGTTAACCTGTGTGTGCGTGTCGTGACATTATAAACAGTACATGGTGTCAGAAGTCTGTCAAGAACAGAAAAATCCGTATGTGTTAACATGGCAAGGCAATTCCAACACCCGAAGATCGACTGGGATGCGTTGGATTTGTACAAAGAGTTTGAGAGATTCAGAAGTCACGTTCAGCTTGTGTATAACGGTTCTCTATCGGAGAAACGGGAACAGCAAGCGGGATGGCTAGGTGACCATGGTAGAGAAATATATTTACAAGACGTTCACTTGGAATGAGGGTGAGAAAGACTGAAGAAAGTGCCTGAAGTTCGCTAATTACATTAGACCCAGAAAAAACAAACGGATAGCCAGACATAAACAAAGAAGGCAAGGACAGAGTGAAAGCTTAGATAACTTTGTGAAGAACCTGAGAATCATCCTCATGGATTGTGAGTATACTGACCCAGACGACATGTTGATTGTGATTGGGAGTGAAAGAGAAGCAGGGAAAACTGCCAGACAAAGGTGATGAGCTAATGCTAGCTAAAGCCATAGAGATGGCCCAGCAGTTCAAGCTCTCGCAAAAGCAAATTAAAATATTGAGGAAGGAAGACTCACAAGTACTGTCAGTGTCTACCAGGGTTGGGAGGGTTACTTTAAAAATGTCAAAGTCAAAGTCAACTTTATTGTCAATTCTCCAATATGCACAGGACATACGGAGGATTGAAATTGCGTTTCTCTCAGGCCCACGGTGACAATACAACAGTTTGACATAACACAGTGACACTGAGAGACAAGAACAAGAATTTTCACAGAAACAAGCTACAAATATAATGTAATCAGTAACCTAATCCAAGTATCATAATATTAAAGTAACGTAACTTGATTACTTTCTGTTACTTCTGGATTGGATTGGATGTGCTAGTATTTAGCCTAATATAATGTTTTATGTTCCTTGTTAGGTTTATTAATTGTTTTGTATTCCTTCCTTTGATATGCGCAAATGCACGTTTAGATTAAAAGTGGTAACCAGGGTGCGAAATACGGGGGTTTTGGGGGTCCCAGATTGACACTTAAAATCCCCTGAAAACCCAGATTGACACTTAAGATCCCCTGAAAGCCTCGACAGAAAAAGTAAAGCCCGACAGACGCAGCCTGCGTCCAAATTCACATCCCTTCTTGGTTGAATTGCTCACGAAGTATTCATCGCTAACGATGCTAGTTGCTTGTCGAGGAAGTGTTGGCGAGAAAAATAATTTTGAATTTACATCAAATTTATTCATAGTTACAATCTGCATACAGCTCTGCCTCCATCTCCACACCCATTACTCTTGTTAGCCTACTCATGAACTCTTCATTGCATAGATATGGAACACATATCACAAGAAAGGGCGGAACCAGAGCTTTGTAATGATGCTAGTCACATATTTGTACATACCTAAGTAATCACGTTATGAAGACAGATAAAACTTCTGCAAAGTAATATCTTTACTAATTTCTTCACCCATTTCACACTCCTGCTTCTCGGTTGAATAAGTCACGAAGTCCCTATCGCTTCACAACGTACCGCATATCAAAATAAACCACAGAACTTACCCTTTCCAATAATAGGCCTACTAGTTATATCTCTGTGTGACGAAGCGTTGTCGAGTAATCCGGTTTTGAAATCACGGCGAATTTCTGCATTGTCTCCAACATAGGGCTGATATTATTTTTCGTACAAAGCGGGATGTAAACACAAAATAATGTATTTGCTTTTCATTGCAATGAGTCAAAAGCCATCTCCCAGCGCCCTCCCGTTTAGTTGTTTCTCCCGGGAAACTCCCGTAATTTCCATGGCAAACTTTATTATGATTAATTGTCATACACGGATCCATAAGTTTTGCATGTTTGTCTGTTTGCATGTTGTTTCCAACAGACTTGCATGGACAAATGAAGGTAATATGCTCTAATTCTGGAACCATCTTACCAGCTTTGCATGACTCCACAGAATTTTGGAGGATTCGGATCGAATCTGATTTTATGAGAGCACTAGTGCAAACTTTGTAGTCTTTTGGCTAAATCGCTAAATCAGTGGAACGCGTAGCAGTGGGTTATGATGAATATAACCACAGTACCTAGCTAGCTAGAACGCAATGTGCTGCAATGGGAGTTTCAAATCGACCTTGTTATAATATTGGACATATCAATAGGTAACTAGCTACCTAGCTAGCTTGCTAGTATTGCAAATACCATGGTTGAAAATATTATCTAGTACTTAGAAATATTTATAGCTAAAAAAGTTTTTCACATAGCTAGCTACTTTATGTGGTTCTTCGGGGGCTATTAAAATCCATTTGTAAGGGTCTAATGCTTAACCTATTATTCAACTTTTTGGGCTTGGAATCATTAGAGGTAGCATGTGGCATTTACTTATTTATTTTGTGTGAATACACTTTCTGATTTCTGGGGTAAATATAACGGGTAGTGTTGGCCCACGCTATGCCAATATTTTATAGAAAAAAGAACCACTAAAGCTACTAGCTACATTTTAAAAATAGTTAAACCACTGCACGCTACTGGAAATTGCATTCTGCTAATAATAATAATAATAATAAAATGCCTGAGCGTTTTCCAGTAAATAGCTAGCTAGTAGTTTGTTAGCTAGCTAGCTTACTTCCTGTCTACTCTTTCGTCAAACTTTAACCCAACTAGCTAGCTAACTAAATTACATGAACAAGTCAACTAGCTAGCTATCATTTGATGGCTATGGAATTTTCTGGCAACTTAGCTAGCTAGCTATCCTGTGAACTTTTGGCTGGACATTCTTTCTCTTGAAAAGAAAAAAAAAAACTGCACCATGCATAATCATCAAAGGATCATGACCTAAGCATACCGTTATAAAATCTTTAATACTAAATGTTTGAGAATTTACATTTTCTAATTTTAACAAACGTTCAGCTTTCTTCGTTTGCCAGTCTCCTTTGTCGTTTCGAGCCTTCTGCTCGTTTCTGGCGTGACAAGACAGTCTTAGTAGAATATAATCCAGGACAGGTAAGTGAAAAGCACCGCAACCTCATGTGGTGGGTAAGGTAAGGGAAGACTAGGGCTGAAAAAGGCGCTAAATCATGAAATGTGCATTTATAATTCTGCAGCCACTGGCAAATATGATTTGAAACAATTGTGGCTGTAATTATGTCCTATGTACACAGGAAAATTCTGGAATTCATTAAAGCCAAAAATAATCTCCATACCAAATGCAGGATAATCTCATGTATGCTAAAATGGTAGATTTTGCAGAGGCAGATGAAGTGCCCTGCATGCAAGAGAGATATGGTCAGATGTCGTGTCAACCGAGGGGATGGCTATAAAAGATAGGTTAAAACTGTAGGGGGAAGTTAGTCTTCCTCACGGGGAATGCCAATTATGTAGGGGGAAGTCTAACATCCCCCTACAAAACTAAACTATCTGTTCAGTTTTGCTGATAAGATACTTTGCTGCCACATTGATTTGCAACTGAATTGCATTGCATTCCATGTCTTTAATCATGAAGTCAAGCATATACAGTTATTCCCCAGGATGAACACTGCAGGGCCATAGCCAGCCTACTGGAAGGGGTGGGTCTTTTTTCCCCAAAAAGTGGACCTTTTTACTTTGAGCACAAGATTTGAATTAGCGTAGTGTGAACTTTTTAGTTCTTGGGCTAGGTCGAATGACCCCGATAATTGAAGATGATATTGCTGGCAGCAGCCAGACTCTTACCAGAATGGCATCCTCACTGAAAAAGGGAAGAATCATCTTTTTTTCTTTTAAAATGAAATTTATATAAGATTAATAGTTTCATTACAAATATTGAAGCATAAAAGCAACTTACCATGCTGTGTTTTTCCCATTAAAGGTGTGCATTTCGGGCATCAAAAATCTCAAAACACAGGGAAGGACACATGTTGGAGGCAGGCATCATTTTGTGCTGATTGATGAAAGTAAATTTTCACACAAAAGAAAAGTAAGGCACCATGTCATTGTATAGAATTTAATCAATTCTGAGTAGGAACCTAATGGCTCTTATGGAAAAATGTTGACAGGTGTGTTCTTGATGCTCTCATGTTTGCGCTCTTGTTTACTCCTCAAAAGTAATCTTGTAATCCATAGAAGCCTATGGGTGTTATTTGTATTCCTTCTGGTAAACCTACAGCTTGTATAGTAAAAATAAGCAGTGGCTTGCAGCACACAAATCAGAGGAGGTGTGTGCTACTCTTCACCCAGGGTTGGCATGGGGTCTGAGTTGGGAGAAAATGGGGTAAATATACAGTATCTATGACTTCATTACTAGAAAGCACATGAGCCAACAGCCAGCAGGTATTTCACAGTGTTAAGCTGTAATGGTTGGGCAACTCATCCTCCTCTTTCATTCTGACTTTTCAACTACTTTAATAAACTCTTGGAGCAATGAGTTCCGTTGGATAGTTCATATTGTGTATTTTGAAATGATCAGGTATTGTTTATGCACATGGTTGCGTTGTATATGGTATAAATGTGCCATACTTCATAATTCCTCTACAAACAACTTATTTAGAGACCATTGAGGAAGGTATCTAAGAAACAGACTTCAGTAGGGCAAACGCTTCCATTTGTAGAACCTTATTCATATAGAAGTACATTATTTCTCCAATTGTAAGATTTGTGTGAACATTCAAAAAGCATAAGTATGTCAAAAAAAGCTTTTTTATTGGATTAGCCCCCAGCTATGACTACTTAAGATTTATTAATGTTACAGTTCAGTAATATTAGTGATACAGACTTGAAGATGTTTGTCTTTTGTCATGCCCTGTATGATTCAGTATTACTGAGAATTTTCCTATCATCATTTTCAGTACAATCGTGGTCGCATTGGTCATGCATGGCGCCGAACAAAAAAATGGGTGCTTGGGATCTTAGAAGTTCAGCCAACCAGGAGGCCTGTTTTGAAAATCTCAACCCAATCAAGACAACAAATTCTTCCCATCGTGGCATGCTATGTGAAGAGGGGCACCCATGTCATTACTGATGAGTGGAGAGTGTGCCAGGCTTTAGAGGAGCATGGGTTTGGGCACCATTCCATTTGTCACAAAAGACATTTTGTTGACCCAACGACAGGAGCCCACACTCAGCATCTAGAGCGGGCTTGGCAAACTTTTAAAGCCGGTGTCTGGCGTCACCGTAGCAACCGTTCAACCAGTCATCTTAGACAACATCTTAAAATCATTGAATGGGAGCACTAGCTTGCAAAAAAGCACAGGTGGGGCATACTTGGACGGTTACTCCATGACATAAGAAAGTTTTCTAGGAAGCTGACATAGAAAAGCCATCCCCGTGAGTGAAGGTGACCATCATATTTCTTGACAAGGGGAGGGTTATTGATAGGCTTGGATAATTTTTTGATTTTCGGTGTAGTCTAGGTAAAATCAATCATCATTGAGTTTTTCTTTTTAGTTATGTTTTGAGTTGTTGACATGATTGATTTGCTCTAGCAAATGAATTGCTCTAGCAAATGAAATGTGTTGTGTTTAGTGTGACAGTATTCAGTCTACCCACACCCTCATGATGTTAGTTTTTTATATTTCAATTAAAACATGTTGACATCAGATGATGGTAAACTGAATTATTTTGGTTCTTGGTAAACTGCATTATTTTGATTCATGGTTTTTTGAACAAGTAATTTTGAATTAAACTGACTAGCTTTGATGTCTTGTGTCTGCTTGAAATCTCATACAAGCTACACAAGCTACAAAAAGACTGCAGGTTGTCTCATCAGTCTGTGTTAATGTTAATGAAGCAGGTTGATTGCTTTTATTGCAATTAAAACGTTACAAGTATGTATGTTGTTTGTCATAATTACTAAAGCCTGTAAAAGCATTTATGCTGTATAATGTGTTAAACATGGTGCCAGAAGACATCACCTCACCTAAAGCCTGTAAAAACATTGTTCTATAAGGTCATACACATGATCATTTTTTGCTATTGGAAGAGATAGGCCTAATTTTGGCATTAATCAAAACAGACTTCACAACACTTTGTTTCATAAGGCATTATACTGCTTTCTCATAATGCTATATAACTGTAGTCATAGCTGCTTGTGAGGAGTTATTAGCGGCTATTTCATGCATTATAATGCATTATTCACAGCATATAATGCATTATAAATATTCTGATTAAGCATTATGAAGAGGGTATTCATAGAAAGTGTTACCAAATTAATATTCTGTCTCAAGAATTACAATTCAGAATAGACACAGGTGCTAAGTGCAATACACTGACTCTAGACACTTACCAGTCATTAATGCACTCTGGTGAATTGAAATGCTCCAACAGAGTATTCCGCTCTTCCTCCTACCACAAGTTAAAGCCAGTTGCTGCTGTTGATCTGAAAGTAAACTACAGGAGCCGTGAAGTAGACACGGAGTTTGAAATTGTGCACATAGCACAGGAGAATGTACTCAGCGGTGCTACAGCTGAAACTTTAGGCCTCATTGCTCGACTTGACTCACTACAGCAAACAAGGAAAACAAGCCAAGTAATAGAGGTGATGCCACTCATGTGCAGAATGTGCCAGATGCTCTGAATGATTTTCCTGAACTGAGCCATGCCACTGGAACCCTACCAGGTACATACACAATCAAAATAGATCCAGATTGCCGTGGAGGTTGATTGAGGAGTCATTAGATGCCCCACATAGATTACAAGATGTTCTGTTTTCAGGAATCAAATTAAAAAGAGTGTTCAAAGAATTTGGCCCAATGATTGCAAACTCACTATGTGTCTGGTATATGGTAGAAAAAATAGTAAGTATATCTTAAATTTTTATACACAATCTCCAATCTGGAATTATTGTCTGCTAAAAGACATGAAACCATACCTTTACCCATTGTGGTCAAACAAGGGCGTCAACACTCTGGAAAACATGTATGATGATAAAGGACTGTGGGCATTCCAAGATCTAAAACATTGGTGTAACTTACCTGGATTTTTATGGCTCCTATATCTGCAACTCAGATCTTCACTCAAAGTTTATAGTGTCCCTTGGGACAAACCCCTAATACCACATCCCATGATTCAGTGGATTAAAACCCAGAGAGCTTGCATGGTGTCCATCATTTACGGTTGGTTTTCTTACACAAGTTTGGGACAGAGAATTGGGGGAAGAATGTCGTGGCTCAGGCAGGGACTCAGGCGCGGACCATGGGAGCTTCGGGTTCCAAGCGTCTTTAACGGAATCGTCAGGCAGATCGCTAATCAGAAAACAAGCAGGGTCGAAAACTGGGAGGCAGTCCGTGGACAGAGCGAGGATCGGGAAATCGGAGCAGGCAAGGTCGGGGAACTGGACAGGCAGGCAATCAGGCGAACGAGGCAAGGAGGCAGGCAAAACGAGGTCAGGGTATGAGCAGGGTCGAAAAATGGGAAACAGGCAGACAGAAGCATAAAGCAAACGCCGGGGACGAAACAGGAGAAAAACACTGTGACGAACTAGCAACAGGACAGGGAAAAGCAGGGAACATATAGGGCAAGGCTGACGAGGGGATGGAAAGCAGGTGTGCAGGCAATCAGGCGAGCGGAGACCGGGCGGGGAGCGGGGCAGGAAAAACACAAGGAAAACAAAAGCACGACAGCTAAGGAGGCGGAGCACTGACAAAGAAAAACCTTGACTGGGATTCTATTTGGGAAAACATATTTGCAAGCTTTAAACATCCTGCCAACCAACTGATAAATTATAAACTTATTCATAGAGTATATCATATATCAGAAGCCTGCCCCAGCAAAAGACAAGGCAGTCAGGCACATGCCACCACCAACTGACAAAGATGGTGTCCACTGTTTCTTAGGATTTGTAACATACCTGTCGAAATTCATACCAAAGCTCAGAGAATGCTCCACTCTGTCAGCTCCTATAAAGTGATGTTGAGTTTGCATGGCAGCCAGCACAACAACACGCTTTCAACAAACTGAAAGAGCTGTGCACAAGTCCTCCACTGCTGAAATACTTTGATCCTGAAAAGCCTGCTGAAATATACAGTGACACCAGCAGTAGTGGACTAGGAGCTGTACCTCTACAAGGCAGGCAGCCTGTTGCCTTCTCATCAAGATCACTGACTGATGCAGAAACACGATATGCACAAATCGAAAAGGAAATGCTCTCCATTGTGCATGCATGTGTTTCACAACTACATCTTTGGAACACCTGTCACAATTTACAATGATCACAAACCTTTGGAAGCTACCTTCAAACAGTCACTGCTGTCTACTCCAATGCGCATACAGTGAATGCGTCTTCCACTCCAATGGTATGACATCACCATAAAGTACAGAAGAGGAAAGGACATGGAGCTACCAGACACATTGTCCAGAGCACAACTGTCAGAGAACAAGCCAGAGTTGGATGGCTTAGAGTGTGTCTCCATGCTCAGCTTTGTTTGAAGAGGTAACATCAGACCTGTTCGAGTTTGAGAGTAAGCAGTATATCATACTCGTCAAATACTATTCAAAATTCATTGAGTTAGATGTGCTGAAATACCAGCGTAGCTGCACCACCATAAAAGCTCTAAAAGCTCAATTCAGTAGACATTGCATTCCCACCACAGTAAGAACTAACAATGGTCCACAGTACTCCTCAGACAAGTTCAAACACTTTTGCAAGAGTTATGGCACTAACCACAAAATATCATTGCCATACACATCACACTCAAATGGTGAAGCAGAGCGTGTAAGACAGACTGTGAAGAAAAGGTGGAGTAAAGCTCCAAACACACAGCTGGACTACAGAACAACTCCACTTGAGTCAGTCAGTCTGTCACCAGTTCAACTGCTTATAGGTAGAAAGCTTCATAATAAACTGCCTGCTGCCTGTATACTGCTCACAACAACAGCTCATGATCCCCTCAAAGTGAAGCGTCTGTTGGACAAGACCAAAAGCTCTACGACAATCGTAAAAGTGTAGGTAACCCTCGTGCTTCCCTAAAGCCTGGCGATGAAGTCAGAATGCAACCATACCCTGGTAGCCACAAGTGGTCCCCTGGAATTGTCATTAGACCACATTGTGAGGTGAGTGCAGCTAGCTCAGGACCTCAAAGCACTTTCACACTCGACATGAATCAGAAAATAAAAGTCTTGAATCCAAAATTTCTTCCTTATTTCTCTTTACTACGAAATTAAACTTCAGTACAAAGTTAAAACCGTGAATCCTAGGCTTTGCTACAGAAAAGACATGCCGGGCAAAAGACTGTGATGCTCTCAGGTCCAACGCTTCTGACTGCATTTATGGGCTTACACATTTAGTAACTTCAGCAGCCAATCAAAATGCATCACAATAAATCTTTTCATATGTGGGCTTACATATAAACACGTCACTTCTCTCATTTAAACATGTTCACTAAATATAAAATTATATCCAAGGTATAACACAAAATAACAAATATGCATATTAAATGACTTTACAGAAATGGCTCTAACACCACATAGTGCCCCACATTCCTATGTTGTAGACTGTGGAAATAAGGAGTACCATTGCAACTGCCAACACTTTCACAAAAGCACTGTAGCAGCCAACCAGTCACGCCATTGGATGAGTGATGAGCCTTAGACTGAGTCATCAGATCCACCTACGGAAAAGGAGCTGCAACTTTCTACCCCACTGAACAACTGCAATCACCACCTGCAGAGCCTGCATGTCCCAATCCACCCCATCCACTAGGCAGGGCGGAGTTGTGAAGCCTCCTGAAAGATTGAACCTTTAACAGTTCAAGTCTGTTGGCAGTATTGTAGTTGTCGGAAGAGGCATGGTAAAGATGCCTTAAGGAAGTGAAGTACTAGTGACCTTTCCTTCCAAGTTTTTGAGAGCAAGTTTGTTTACATTTGTTTTCATTGTGTACATGCATACTATTATTTAGTCATTAACATAGACAGAAGACTGAAATTCTGTGTTCATTTTTTATGATTTAAAGTTTATTGAAACTTTTTACATTTAGTGAAGAACATTGTAAATTGCTTATACAAGATCTCTATTCATTTTATGAACACTTTTCCAAATCCAAAGGCTCTCAGCACACCAAACAAATACCTCCACTTAACTCGGTTGAATGCCTTCTCTGCATCAAGTGAGATGGCGGCAACTGGAGAGTTCGAATTGCGGACTGCACACATAATATTTAGCATCTGTCTTACGTTATGTGACGAATTCCTGTTTTGAATAAAGCCTACCTGATCGTGCTGTACAAGGGAGGTGATTACTTTGTCTATTCTGTTGGCAAGAATCTTTGATAGGATTTTACAATCTGTTTGTATGGAGCTGATAGGGCAGTAGCTCTTAAAGTCAGTGGGATCTTTATCAGGTTTAAGTATGAGAGTAATAATGGCTTGTTCTAATGAAGGTGTAAGTTTGCCCTTATCAAAGGTTTCTGAAATCATTTTTTCCATTAAAGGCAACAATTCTTCTACATAACATTTAAAGAATTCAGCTGTAAAACCATCCGGGCCAGGAGTTTTACCCATAGGCATTGCTGCTATTGCCTCCAGTATCTCTTCCCGCGTTATTGGGGAGTCAAGAACTTGTTGTTGAGTCACATCAAGCTTAGGAAGGTGTAGGCTCTCAGTTAAAGAATTCATCTCTTCATCCGCAGCTGTGCAGTGTGATGTATAGAGGTCTTTATAGAACTCTTTGAATGTTTCATTAATATCTTTAGGCTTGATTGCTAGTTTGCCATTATGAGAACGCACTGCTGCAACTGTTGAAGCAGACTGTTTTTGTTTGATATATCTTGCTAGTAGCCTCCCCGCTTTTTTGCCTGATTCAAAGTACTTTTGCCTTGCCCTGTACAGCATGAATTCCACTTTTTGTGAGGAAAGAATTATATTCAAATTTGAGTTGCGTTAGTTTCCTCAATTCTCCAGTGGACATATTTTGTTTCAATTTGAGCTCCATATCTTTTATCTCCTTCTCTAAAGGTATTACCTCCGCATTGTACTGTTTTTTCTTATGTGCTGAGTGTTGAATTATAAAAACCTCTAAGGCAGCGGTCCCCAACCTTTTTTGCACCACGGACCGGTTTCATATAGACCAGTGTTTCTTAATCCTACTCCTGGAGGCCCACTGTCCTGCATATCTTCTATCTAGCCTTGCTCTACCTACCTGACTGATCTCATCAGAGGCACTTTTGGGGGGGGGTAGATAGAGAGTATCATGACATGACTGGAATCGATTACGCCCATAAGTTTGGCCGCTTTTTCATAACATTTTAGTTTAAGTAGGTCTAACGTGATGATATTATTAAAAAACATTAAGTGCATATTTCTCTCAATGACCATATATGTTCAGTCTACTCCATAAATTTCGTTTTTGTTGCATTGCAGAAAACCCTGCTTCACAGAGATAGGATGTTGGAAATGGAAGCAACGTTTTCAGTGCTTTTGTGCTTTTCTCAGGATATTCAGCCTTGATTTTAACGACTTTTTTATCATGTCAGCTAGCTAGCTAGTACAAAGTTGGCAACACAGCTCAAGCAGACTGTATAGTAAGTGACAAACTCGCGGTGCGCGCATTACTCAAGTTCAAAATCTGTAAACTGTTGTGGGCGTGAGAGATAAAAGAGTGGTGCAAAAAGGACCAATAGACTACACCAAGTTCAATGTAATTACTGCACGAATAGCCTATAATTGTATATAATTATTATTTTAATATTACTAATTTTACCGATTTCCGTGCGGCCCAGTAGCGAATGTGCCGTGGCCCGGTACCGGTCTGCGGCCCGGTGGTTGGGGACCGCTGCTCTAAGGTAAGCCTTCATACCATTCCATGCCACACCTGCGGAGGGTGCTGTATAATTTAATTTAATTTCTGCCCTAAGTTTATCTTTGAAATCTGGATCTTGTAGCAAGGAGTCTGAAATGATAATATTCCCAATAGAGCAAGATAATACAGAAGGAAGTAGAGATCTTTAAATTAACTATAGGTCAATCCTGGAGTAGACTTTATGTACACTTGAGAAAAAGTGTAATCCCTGCCTGTCGGGTTTAGAAGCCTATAAGTAATATAGTTATAAGTATATATATAAGTTCCAGGGATGAGCAGAGACCTTTGACCACCTGCACTGACTTAGGTGGTCCACTGAGAACCAAACCACTACGATCTAAGGTGCTGTCTAAAGTAATATTAAAATCTCCACCCAGAATTATGGGGGCATCACCTGCGCTATGTAATTTACTCTCCAGGTCAATAAAAAGGTAGGGTTATCACCGTTGGGTGCATAAATGTTTGCCAGCATTAAATTTTGTCCCTGAATGTTGGCCTGGATAATGACAATTCTATCTTCATTATCAGACACTTCCTTTAAACATTTGAATTGTACAAATTTACTAATTAGAGTTGCCACACCCCTACTCCTACTAGACCCAGTACTGTAGAAAACATGTCCCACCCAGTCTCTAGAGAGTTTCTTGATTCATGTGAGATTAGATGAGTCTCTTGCAGAAAGACAATATCATATTGTTTAGATTTCAGTTAAGAACCTTACATCTTTTTATAGGATCCCCAAGCTCTTTAATCTTCCAGGTAGACAGACTTAGCTTATTACCAAGTGTTGACTTCTGCTAAGGCAATCAGAAATACCATAGAATTGTTAAACCAGACCTCCATTTTGTTGTACCCTGTGTATGGTCTTTGATAAGATGTAAAAGAACAGAAAAAAAGACAAAGAAAAACATACATACCAAAAAGGAGAACCTCAGATCTCTTCCTAACATCATGTGTCATCACCAAAAAAAAGGGACCCATGAAAGGTAAAAAGAAAAATACTCCCACTATCATGGTCTGTAACTCCTCTGACAAGTGGTGTGTCATATTATGCATCAAGTGACCTCGCCAGAGTGTGGTTATCATTATCTGAACTAGCACCAAGTCAGTAAAACATATGAACTACAACCGTCATTTTCAAAAATTTCAATGTATAGTGTGTAGTTTCAAAAACTGTATAAAACTTCAAAGGGTTTCGTCCATTAAAAACTATATACGATCCTTAATTCTGCAATTGCAGCTCATCATCAAGAACAGAGTTGGGGTGCATAGAGCAACTGAGCACAATGGAACTATTTATCTATCCCCCTCCAATAACTCATGTCCAAGATGAAACATTATGTTAAATTGTTTTAGGTTAACAAAAATGTCTCAAAGCAGCATAATAACCCAACTCAAATAGGTTGGGACGACATGCGCAGATCCTATGGGCTCTCTCTATCTCAAAGCCCCCAACAGGTGCATCAGTGCCAAGGGCATACGTGAGAAACTGATTTAGGAAGCCAATAGTGTCTCTCCCCTCCACTCCCTCAGCAATCCCAACAAGCCTTAGGTTGTTACACCTAGACCTATCTTCAGCCGTGGCCAATCTTTCTAAAATTTCCTCCAGGTCCGCTTTCGTGACAAAAGGTTTGTCTTTTTGCCCCATTAGTGTGTCTTCCAACTCGCTTACCCTCTCCTCCACTCCAGTCATGCGGGTCAAAAGTGAGGATAATTTTGTCTCGACAGATGCTGTAGTTTGCTTGATAGTTTTTAAGTCCTCCAATTCACTCGAGATCTTCTGCAGCATATCAAAAAGAGTTTTATTCGTAATATCTCCTGCTATTTCGTCATCACACAGCGTTTGATCCATGTCGGTTGTATCACCATCGCCCTCATGGTCAGCTAGCATAGATAACTGGGTTGCAGGACGTATTGACTTTTTTCTCTGTTCTTGGGCGTTCTTTGGTGGATTTTTGGGGGTTTTACACATCATTAGGCTATGACCACTAAAATAGCCAAGAGTGTAAAAAACTGACTCAGAAACAAATTAATCTTAAGGATATTTATAGCAGTGTCACCGGAGCACACAATTTAGGCAGCCATCTCCAGCTTCGTGTCACATGACTCCAAATTCTGTGTTCATTTAAGTAAAAGATCTTTAAGGAAATACATTACACACAGATAGTGCTGAATCAGTTGAAATGGTTTAAAGTTAATGTGTGAAAATGTTCTCAGTTGAAAAAAGGGAGATGTATTGATGCGCTACTGTGTGTGGTTTGTGTTCCCGCATTGTTTGGTGTGTGACTACGAGTAACAAAATAAAGAGCTGCATGGAGTCCGGTTAGCCTGTGTGTGCATGTCGTGACACATGATAAACATTGCAGTATCCTGGCAAGTAGACAAGGTGCAGGAACTGCATGAAGACATCAGCCAGGAAGCACAAGTAAAATTCAAGTAAGCAAAGCTTACAAACTCAATGTCAATTAGTCGATGGCCATAGCTGATAAGCTATTAATTAATCTTATTTGTGAAGGGGACCAGACTTTTTCAGTGGTTTAACTACCAGCATTTCAGGACCTTACTAAGACCCTCCAGCCCAACTGCATGGTTATGAAAAAAGACACTGTGTTCCAAAAAAAAATGATTCGGCTGCAACTATGAAGATAAGTGTGATTTAGGAAATGAATGGTGTGGACTGTGTTGCAATAACACCTCACTGTTCGGATGCAAGGCAGCAGTTACTCCGGCATCACATGCCATTGGATAGATCAGAGCACTTTGGAGAGATGTTCAGCCATACTGGCTTGCAGATGCCTTAAGGAATCACATACACTCGACGTCCTTGCAGCTGCATTGCTACCTTAATGTATATTGCATTAGAGGGAAGAATGTAAAGACAAATGACAGTGGATCAAATTTTCTGAAACCTTTTAGAGTGTTTCAGGACCAGGTGAGGAGGAAAAACGTACTTCTGTCTCTGAGGATAAAGCTGATGAGGAAGTGTAATTCCAGGCCACCTTCTGCAATCTTAAATAATGTGGCTGCCACCTCCTAAATTTAGTTGCAACTGCTGAGGCACAAGGTGTAGCGAAGGGCGAGAGCAGTCACCCCGTCCGGCCTTGAACCCGGGTCTACGGGGTACCAAACATGCAACTTTGACCGTGACGCCAAAGAGCCAGGCTCACTGGTATGGCAGTCAGAGCACATACTCAACCGTAGTGACGGCACTCCGTCACACTGCCCTCCCCTTTGGGAAGCGCGCCCATGCGCTTCACGCACCATGGCGTCCCTCAGGCATTCTCTTGCCGTACTTCTCCCATCCCAGGGTGCCCCAATCACCAGAGCTTCACCCATCTCTGGGGTCCCTCACACCGTGCTTCACCCATCTCTGGGGTCCCTCACACACCGGGGTGAACCGAACCTGGGGGGCCCTCATACAGCTCACACACCGGGCACGCCTCCGATGGCCTTGTGGCAAGCCATCCCACAGCTGACACCATTTGTAGCAAAGGGCAAGAGCAGTCACCCCGCCCGGCCTTGAACCCGGGTCTACGAGGTACCAAACATGCAACTTTGACCGCGACGCCAAAGAGCCAGGCTCGCTGGTATGGCAGTCAGAGCACATACTCAACCGTAGTGACGGCACTCTGTCACACTACGGTGTGAGGGACCCCAGAGATGGGTGAAGCACTGGTGATTGGGGCACCCTGGGATGGGAGAAGTACGGCAAGAGAATGCGTGAGGGACGTCTTGGGGCGTGAAGCGCATGGGCACGCTTCCCAAAGGGGAGGGCAGTGTGACGGAGTGCCGTCACTACGGTTGAGTATGTGCTCTGACTGCCATACCAACGAGCCTGGCTCTTTGGCGTCGTGGTCAAAGTCGCATGTTTGGTACCCCGTAGACCCGGGTTCAAGGCTGGGCGGGGTGACTGCTCTCGCCCTTCGCTACACAAGGTAACAATGAAACCAACAAAAGGCTGTCCAGTTCAAAATTTGTTAAGTGGAATTATACTGCTCACTATTTCAGTGTACAATATGCAGTGGTGTATTTTCCAAAAGCAGTTTACCTTTCATCCCTGTTGGTCTTCCATAGTTTAATTCGGTTGGCAATTTCAAGAGAAGTAGTATTTGTTAGCTCTTCAGCTTTCTTTTTAGGCCTTGCACAGGATATGTGTGAGAAAATATGTGTAAGGAACCCATTTCTGCGGTGCTTACCATATAAACCGTGAGGCTTCTGTTTTTCAGTGTTTTCGTAACTTAAGTTTGCTGTAACACGCTAAACTTAAGTTAGCCGCCAGTGATGATTTTAATGTTGTGGTGGATATCCCCCTGGTCTGGGCCAAATGGACAGAGGGTCTTCCTCCACATTTTGATGCCTTCCAGAAAATAATAAGTCCTCACAGAGTCTGATGTAATCATGGTTGTTTGGTTTATTGCATATGGTGATCAATCACATACAGTAAACCGGGTTGGTCCGCGGAGCAACAGGTGTATATGCGGTGTGTATACATTCACAAACACTCCCCAATCACTCCCTCAATCACTTCAGCCTACATCCATCCTTTATGCCTTTTCTCACTCCTCCTATCCCAGACCACAACTTCCAACTCCTCCCAGGCTCCTCCTTCTAGATCATCCCATTTTCCATTTTAATACAGAGTTCATTTTATTTTTAAGCATATATATGCCTGGAATATCACCATTATTTGTATTTATTTAAGGGTCAAATAACTCAGTTAGCCAGACAGCGGTGCTGCAGACTGTAAAAAAGGCACACAGATATCTATGTGCCATAAGCTACAAGGTTAGGCCTTAAAGCAAAGGGTTAATGTAAGAACTAGGCCCCGTCTAGACACGGCCCAGAAGATGGGCCAGAAGAACTAAACCCTGCAAAGGGGGGCCATTAGCTCAGCACTACTATGATGGGCAACTATGACAAATTGCAGTAAATCCACATACAGTTTGCAAGCATTTGTCAGTAGATGTCAGCTAGGCCAATGCAGGCAATCAGCTGTTATTTTCTAGCTGTATAACTCATAAAAGAAAATATAAAAATAAAATGGGATGCATATGTTAAAAGGGGCAAAAACAGGCTGATGTGCTGTAGGGGCATGTCAAAGGGAGGAGATACAATAAGCGAAGGTGGCATGACTATGAGTCAGAGGAAAAAGATACAATAAGCGTAGACCGTAAACCAATAGGAGAAGTGAAGGGAGAGAAGATACAATAAGCGTAGACCATGAACCAACAGAAGTTGGCATGACTATAGAACAGCAACATAGTGCACGAAGGTTCTGGGGTGACTTCCAGGGAGGGCCAATGCTGAAGGCAGTGTTCCTTCTCCAAGGTCACCCACTGTCCTGTAATAACCCCAAGATTACCCCCCTAACGGTGTCTTACAATGGCCTACATGCAATGTTTATGACCTAGGGTAACCCCCAGCATTATTTAGGCATAGAATCACATCATATTACTTTTCAGTAGTAGTGCTTAATGCAAACAATATTTTCCACCATACGAAGTATAATAGAATACATATTATTTAAGGCTAACATATTAGATTGTCTGGTTTCCTTATACACTTCCAGACCTCCACATGTACAGTAAAGATAAAGTAAATAGCTAATGTAATATATCAATAACTTCAGTTAATATGTCAATAACTGTGGTTAAAATCAAAAGCTAACATCTGTTGGCAATGCTTATGATGTTTGCTGGCAATAACTTATTTCCACCATGTAACAAGCTTAATCGTACCACGTCAAGCTCCGCTTTTCTCTGGGGGGAGGGTGAAAGTGGCAATACTCATAATTTACATATGGGGTATACACTTTATCAAAAATTTTCCACCACATTCCCCCCTTTGTGACTTATAAGTCACACCATTAAACTATCCCTAAGCAACACATCATGGAAAACATCCCGTCCCTGCGGGGCGCGGGTAAAAACCACACTGTGTACCTGTCCCTACACAATATCATCATCAATAAGAGTTATTATAAGCTAAATCATATAAGATCAATAAACAGAAATCATTGTCAGTAAGGCATAATGCACATAACACTTAGTCAGATACAAGAACCTGAAATATAGTCAGTCAGATATGAAAACATAAACATAGTCAGCCCCAATCAACCCCCAGTGGGTTAAACAACTAGGCAGACTCCCTAATCGGCCTCCCTGCCACTTACATAGGCCACCAGTAAACCAATTTGCCCAGCAGTCGTCACCCAGGACCCCCAGGAGTACCAAGGCCAGATGCAGGCTTTACCGCTGTGTGCCGCCAGGGCATGGCCCCCGTGTCTTAAAAGAGTATGTTGTACAATGTCATGTGGCCCCCCTCCACATGGATATCAGATGCAATTGTCGCCCCGCCATCAGACTCTTGGCCATCATCCACCTGAGGCCCCCAGGACAACAGCAACAGGGCAAATCATGGCCATCAGTACCACTCAACGAGGCTTGATGTGGGCCGACCTGCATACACTGTAATCCTATCAAAAAACATACTAAAATACATCAAATAAATCACCTGCTAAGCATGGTTACATCAGTAATGGGACCAACCACGGTGTAATCAGTTTTGATCAATCACATTTCAAATCACAGTAGTAAAATCACCCGAGTAATTGTATTAAACATTAAATCTAGGCAAACAATATTAAATCACGCAAGACAGCTTTAGCAGAGTGACATCTTCTTTTCCTCCAAGTCCTCACCGGGGCGTTGGACCAATGGACAGAAGAGAAGTTCCTAGCACATCACTCAGCCGTTGCTGGTCACGATTTTTCTCGGCAGCGGTGCAGGAAAAAATGTGTGGGTATTTAACCATCTGCCATAGGTCAGAGTTGCTGAGCTGAATAAGGCACCTAAGTGCACACATCACATGAGTCTTTCACTGTAGGATATGTTTGAGCAGTCAGATTATACCAGTTCCACCAGTCATTTTCCGTGTGTGAGTATATACATTGAGACTTCAAGGCTCTTCTCTCCCACTTAGCATAGTCTGTGTCTGTGTGTGTGTGTGTGTGTGTGTGTGTGTGTGTGTGTGTGTGTGTGTGTTTGCATTTAGTAGGCCCGTGCACCTCGGTTCATCTGCTTCTGGGGTACTACTCCAACCCTGCGGTGGTGCCGTTGGCTGGGCACTCATCACTGTGCGGTTATCTTTAGAGTCCCACCGTTGGACTGAGTGGCTATTATTTAAGTCCTGCTGTTGGACTGACGCTGCTCACATTGCCCATAGGAGGAGGGCCCCAACCAGGAATCCTGTCGCATGGCTCCAGGGTCCCATCCTTTCACTGCTTCTCAGGGGGGTCTGTCGAGGTGGCCCCCTCACAGCTGACTTTCCTGCAGTGAGTAACATGTATCCAGGCATCTCTCTCGGCCACCCGGACAGCCGTCGGGGTCGTCAGCAACACCTGGTATGGCCCCAGCCACATCAGCAACCCAGCCTAATTCAAAACACCATTAAGTGCACTACAATACTGTACCATCTTGTCATCCAGTCCAGTCTGCGTTTACCTGTTCTGGGAAAAAGGGGTATTTATCATGCGCATCGGTCTTCCTGTAGGAACTTCATGTAGCACTAATCCAGTGATCCGATGGGGCTGCCCACGCATGCACACCAGTGCTAAAGGCAACACTTAAATCAGTCCAGTTTCTGCCATCAGCTGAGTAAGTTTTAATTTTCAAAGTTTAGTTTTGCCTGCTCCACTGTACATCCACTGGCCAGGTGGGAAGCACAGTGGGCTTTCAAATCAATTTTAAGGCTTTCAGAAAGGCTCTGTATGACTGTATTTACAAAATGCAAGCTATTGTCACTTGTCAACTTTGTGGGCAGGCCCCATCTCTGTATGATTTGTCTCATCAGTGCTTTAGCCACAGACTAAGCTGTCGCTCTTTTACATGGAAAACACTGCCCGCTTAGAAAACATGTCTACTATCACCAAACAATAACAGTTACCCTAGCATGGTGTCACCTCAATAAAGTCCATCATTAAATGTTCAAAAGGCCCCTCAGGTCTTAGATGAACCAACAAAGGTACAAAAATGCCCTTTCCCACATTGTTAGTCACACATATCATACATCATAAGGAGAAATTTTCAGCATATTTTAAAAACCCTGATGCATACCAATGCATATTTACAATATTATACACAAACCCCCCTTTTAACACATGGTCCTGATCATGCCTAAACCTAGCAAGGAAAGAAAACGCAGCGCGCGGCAAAACAGGTTTGCCCTTTTGGGCCAGAATTTATGACCCTCATCTCAGATGCAGTCCTTTCATCTCAAGGTCTTATCTCGTTCCTCGGCTGCCGTCTGCAAAACGGAAACATCATTAAGAGAAAAGGGGTTAAGCGGTTCAGGAAAAGACACCATCTGTGGGGAGGCTGGAGTGGTTGCGGCCACTTTTGCAGCTTCATCTGCTATTGCATTACCTAGGGAAACAGAATCAGTATTTAACATGTAAGCTTAACATTTTAAAATAGAAACAGCTTTAGGTAGTAAAATAACATCCAATAAGTTCAGCACAAGTGTGTGGTGCGCAATAGGTTTGCCAGAGGAAGTAAGAAACCCCTCTGATGCCATAGAGTTCCAAAATCATAAACACCAAATGCATACTTAAAGTCAGTGAAAATATAGTAACTTAATCTTTGGCTATGTGGCAGGCTCTTGTCAGTGCAAATAGTTCAGTTTCCTAAGTCAACAGATAAGAGGAAAGTTTAGCACTTTCTAGCACAGTGTGTTCGGTGCAGACAGAACAAGCCACCAAAGCGATCCCGCTCACCGGACAGCCCTGAGCAGAGCCGTCCACAAACATGTCAAGATCCGAGTTAAGTAGAGGAACATCAGAAAGGTCAGGACATGATTTAGAAAGCACATCAACCACCGTCAAAAAGAATAACTCCAAAGCTATAAAGCTAGTAAATTTACTGAACAGCTTTAAACCCATCAACATTGTAATATTCTAGACTTAGTAATAACAATAGGGTTAAACATTAATAATGTTTCAGTAGTCAAATCACCTATTTCTAACCATCACTGTGTATTTTTATGTCAACCTAATCTTAACAAAGACTAAAAGGGAATTTATGGTTCAAAAGAGATTCCTCGATGGCAAGGCTGAAGCGCAGTTTGCATACAGCTACGACTGCTCTTTTCAATAACATGGTTAAATACCCTGCCATTCCCAAAAAAGCATTTATCCTACTGTTGTCTCCCCTCTACGCCATATACCAACCCTCACCTTCCCAATCTACCAAAAAGGGGTCCATGAGGGGTTAAATGATAGACTGCTGATACTTTAGTTCACATGGTAAGCACGGCTTCCCGTCTATTGGTGCTGCGCACCTAAATGGTTCAAACAGTAACTTAGGTATACTATCTGTTTCAAATGAGAATTTGCTGGGATAACCCGTTGACAGTAAGCTCAGTTCCCTTTCTGCTTCTTTCCCATGGGTTTTCCAAATTACACTATCCCCCACACAAATTTTTACAACCTTTATTGTTCTCCTAATCACACGTCTCCTGTCTACTCTGTGTGCTCTCCTCATCGCTACCTTCAGCGACACTTCTAGATCTAGATCAAATTCAACCCTTAATTTTATTATTAAGATATTTCCAATTTCAAAATATTCCCATGCATGCACTTCTATATTTGAATTATGACTCCAAACCCATGCAGGTTCTTGTCTTTCGTTTTCAAGTGCCCAATTGCTCAGCTGAGTTAACACATATGACAGACAACACTCCTCATTCATTCTTCAATCATACCCATTCATACAATTGCCGGCACACTCATACGCTACTTTTGGCCAATATTACTCTTATTCTTTGCTCTTTATTTTTATTTGCCCGTTTTTTTTGTCTTTTGTTTTTTACTCTTTACTTCTTTTTACTCTTTATTCTCTTTACTCTTTACTTCTTTTTACTCTTTACTTCTTTTTACTCTTTATTCTCTTTACTCTTTACTTCTTTTTACTCTTTACTTCTTTTTACTCTTTATTCTCTTTAACACTTCATGCACACACACAATGCCTGCCCATTCAGACCTCTCCCTCTGATATATTTCACTTTTACCCCACTCTGATACACTTCCTTACACAGGGAAAGACAACACCACGTCCTGATACACTTCCTTACACAGGGAAAGACAATGTCACATCCTGATACACCTCCCTTACACAGGGAAAGGCTGTCACATCCTGATACACCTCCCTTACACAGAGAAGGCAGTTACCATAACACAGAGAGAGAGAGCGATATCCACAGGACTTCACACCAAAACACCCTTCAGAGTACCCCAAAACAGTTGCCAAAATTTGTATTGCTCACATAGAACACCAACCCCTTTGAGTTCACATAGAACACCAACTCCTTTTAGTTCACATAGAACACCAACTCCTTTGAGTTCACATAGAACACCAACTCCTTTGAGTTCACATAGAACACCAACTCCTCTGATCATTTTAACAACTGCACCAGTGCACCCTTCTACCGTTCTATCCCTTACTTTTGCCTGGGATGCCTCAATAACAAATAAACCAAACCCCCTACAAAGGCAACACAGGCAATAAACCAACACACTGTTTTTTCTCTTAGCTCCCACTCAAGCATGCCTTCTCACATACCCTTTCACCACGCTACTCATGCACACAATATTACATCAGACTCTTTTCACCAGTTTTTAACAATTTACAAATTTAGTTTTAAATTTCTCTTAATATACATTTAGGTCACCAGTTTTTAACAATTTAACAGATTTAGTTTTTAACTTCTCTTACCATAAAAGTAGGTTTTCTTTTGCTTCAGGTTCTTTTGAGGAGAGGCGAGCACTGCCTTGGCCTGGGTGGAGACACTGCTCTCAGATACAACAAACTAGCAGACTTTGGAAGAAAGCGCTGCTTACTTTTTATTTGCAGCCGCTGTTGCACCGAGAATCAGCACGTCCATCCAGGCGTTCGGCCGCCCCGAGCCTGTCCCTTCGTGGTCGCCAATTAATGTGGTGGATATCCCCCTGGTCTGGGCCAAATGGACAGAGGGTCTTCCTCCACATTTTGATGCCTTCCAGAAAATAATAAGTCCTCACAGAGTCTGATGTAATCATGGTTGTTTGGTTTATTGCATATGGTGATCAATCACATACAGTAAACCGGGTTGGTCCGCGGAGCAACAGGTGTATATGCGGTGTGTATACATTCACAAACACTCCCCAATCACTCCCTCAATCACTTCAGCCTACATCCATCCTTTATGCCTTTTCTCACTCCTCCTATCCCAGACCACAACTTCCAACTCCTCCCAGGCTCCTCCTTCTAGATCATCCCATTTTCCATTTTAATACAGAGTTCATTTTATTTTTAAGCATATATATGCCTGGAATATCACCATTATTTGTATTTATTTAAGGGTCAAATAACTCAGTTAGCCAGACAGCGGTGCTGCAGACTGTAAAAAAGGCACACAGATATCTATGTGCCATAAGCTACAAGGTTAGGCCTTAAAGCAAAGGGTTAATGTAAGAACTAGGCCCCGTCTAGACACGGCCCAGAAGATGGGCCAGAAGAACTAAACCCTGCAAAGGGGGGCCATTAGCTCAGCACTACTATGATGGGCAACTATGACAAATTGCAGTAAATCCACATACAGTTTGCAAGCAT
Source organism: Megalops cyprinoides (assembly GCF_013368585.1). NCBI lineage: Eukaryota > Metazoa > Chordata > Actinopteri > Elopiformes > Megalopidae > Megalops > Megalops cyprinoides. The sequence goes on from NC_050583.1 coordinate 72,331,313, forward strand.
TTGTCAGTAGATGTCAGCTAGGCCAATGCAGGCAATCAGCTGTTATTTTCTAGCTGTACAACTCATAAAAGAAAATATAAAAATAAAATGGGATGCATATGTTAAAAGGGGCAAAAACAGGCTGATGTGCTGTAGGGGCATGTCAAAGGGAGGAGATACAATAAGCGAAGGTGGCATGACTATGAGTCAGAGGAAAAAGATACAATAAGCGTAGACCGTAAACCAATAGGAGAAGTGAAGGGAGAGAAGATACAATAAGCGTAGACCATGAACCAACAGAAGTTGGCATGACTATAGAACAGCAACATAGTGCACGAAGGTTCTGGGGTGACTTCCAGGGAGGGCCAATGCTGAAGGCAGTGTTCCTTCTCCAAGGTCACCCACTGTCCTGTAATTACCCCAAGATTACCCCCCTAGCGGTGTCTTACAATGGCCTACATGCAATGTTTATGACCTAGGGTAACCCCCAGCATTATTTAGGCATAGAATCACATCATATTACTTTTCAGTAGTAGTGCTTAATGCAAACAATATTTTCCACCATACGAAGTATAATAGAATACATATTATTTAAGGCTAACATATTAGATTGTCTGGTTTCCTTATACACTTCCAGACCTCCACATGTACAGTAAAGATAAAGTAAATAGCTAATGTAATATATCAATAACTTCAGTTAATATGTCAATAACTGTGGTTAAAATCAAAAGCTAACATCTGTTGGCAATGCTTATGATGTTTGCTGGCAATAACTTATTTCCACCATGTAACAAGCTTAATCGTACCACGTCAAGCTCCGCTTTTCTCTGGGGGGAGGGTGAAAGTGGCAATACTCATAATTTACATATGGGGTATACACTTTATCAAAAATTTTCCACCACAATGTTAATTTGGCATCTTTAGTATCAAGCTATTCTCAATGCTACATGTGGTTGCTCATTTACATCATGCCATACTAGCTGTCTTCTTACATGCTGTAGCTTTACGTTGAATGGTGTGTACGCATGAAAAATTTCAAGACATATGTTACATATCTCTACTTTTGTATTTTACAGTTATGTTTCCATGAAAGATGACAATACTTTTTATCCTGCTTTTTACCTTTATTGAAAGGGCCTATTAGCCAGCTGTCACTTTTGCAAAGAAAGAATAGCAATGCATTGTGGAACAAAACTGGGTGTTCTGCTATTGTTGCAGAAATTGTGCAGGATGAATGTCAGCTGCAGTTCCTTCAATCAAATCAGAAAATACAGAGTTCTGTCTATATGGCTGAGAGAACAGTCAGCATTCTTAATCAGCACTCTTTCTCAGTAATCAAAGAGCTTGGCTACCGATAATTATTTCTTAAACTGACCAGTAAGGGGTTCTAAATAAAATTGTTTAATAAATTAGCAACTTTAATTTGAGACTTTCATCCAGTTGATTTTTTACTCCTACTGATTTTTTTAGGGAACTTTTACAGTTACCATATTAAGCAGAGTCTTGAAGGCACCAGATAGAATGCACTTGTAGCTAAAAATATAATAGACAAGGAAATTGTAATTAGAAATGAAATGTTGTTACAGTTTTGAAAATGCATTGTTTAGCTAGTTATATATACATTTTGTAAAAATTGTAGTCTTTAGTATACTTGTAGACATTAATCATCTCACAAGATTGCCCTGATTGTCTTTAGCTAACTACAGAGCTAGCCACCTAGCGTGTTTGCATCGAATATAGCTCAGTAATTGACTGTCATCGTTCCAGCGCCGTGGCAGTTTCAATTTTTAGGAGTCTCTCGTGTTTCATTGAAACAGCAGAAGCAGTGACATCTCGTAATCATGTCTCAATACTGGGTATCAGTGTTAAAAAATATTAATCTGAAAGTGGGTTTTAACACTACACAATTCTGAAAAATATCCTCTCCCGCACCGATCTTCCCCATTATTTACGAGGGGTTTGTAAATTGAGGGTGAGCTTCTAAAGTAAAATGGAATCAATCCGCAGGATAACGTCTGAGGCGAAATATAAATATAGTCACGATGTGACAGGAATGAGAGCCTTGAAATTATTAAACAAAACGCAAGTTGCATTTCAATCCAGGAACCGAGGCATTCAGTGCCTTGGCAATCCATCGCAGATTAAGTGATCAGACATCATAATTGCGCAAAACATCATTTTAACGCAAGTCCCGTTCCAATGTGATCCAATATGACAATTTACACTAAATTCAGGCCAAAATTGTTTATAACCGACCTCAAAGGACTATCCACAGTGTAGTGAATGGGAGTCACTTGTAAATCTGTCTTAATTGCAAAAAAGGAGAGCGATTGGTATGAAATATCTTGTTTTTTATAACTAATGACAATCTCCGCTCGATAACCAGGTAGCCTACATATCATGGTGTTCCATAGAATCGGTCAGATTAGTCGGAGTATATGGAATTGGGATCGTTCGTTAAATTTAACCAGCATCAAGAGCCGACAACAAGGAACAACAGTAAGACTTCCGGTTTTCGACATTTTCGGTCAAAATAAAAGTCCCGCGAAATCACTTCATAGGTAATGGAATTTGAATTGTTAAAACTGGTTTTAATGTACAAAATACTCAGTAATAATTGAAAGCATGTTCAGAAAGTAGATCATTTGAATACTTAAATACAGTAGTACATTTTGTAATCAAAATAATACTATTGTCACATTCTTAGAATTCTAAACTAATAGGAATAAATTTACATTGTAAATACTGTGCAATAAACAAAATAATAGTGTAGTTATATAGTCATGTAATTCCATATCAAATCATAAGGTTGAAAAACCTTAGTTTGAAATGAAAAGGAATTTGAACTAAACACTTTGTCTTGTAGTGAAGCTGGGATATTACTGTGGCCCAACTGGCTGCATAGGCACCACTGTGTACTTACAGTAGGTATAGCACATAAATATGGGGCTTTGTCTTATTACGAAGGGTTGCTGGGCTTTCACTGCAGCCTAGTTGGCTGCATAGGCACTATTTTGCACATACAGTATATATGGCACATACATATTGAGCTGTGGCAAAACAGAGAACAGTACATTAGTGAAAGGAGGTTCAATGTGCTCAGAAGAACCCCCTCTAACCAAAACAAGTTAGTTTGAATTGAACGTTTGGTCTTACGAAGTGTTGCTGGGCTTGTACTGCAGCCACAGCTCAAGTACAAAAGCTAGCTACATCTCAAATATTTATGCCATATTTCAGTATTTATAGCAATATATGGCAGTGTATGAAACCTGTTAATGTAAACAATAGTTCACATATCAATGATTTAATCTATAGGGTTAATAAGATAATGTGTGGTGCTGTGGAGGCAGAAATTGGGCAGTTGGAAAAGATGATTTAATATTTTCCACTAACAAATCCAGCAACAGCTCCCAAAAATCCAGCAGCATAATAACATCGTTTTTTACTCTCTCCTTTCAGTGGGACTGTTGGGAGTTATTGCGGGATAACTTCACTAGTGACGAAGGGAGTGATGATGGAGTTGCTCAACAGATATTTCCACAGATCTTTTTTTTCTAATTCTTGTCTCCCCCACTTGATAACTGTGTCACAGTGGTTGAGATTCGTCTGAACTTTGAAATCCAGCCACAGAGTTGTTTGTCATAATTTATTGTCACTTCTGGACTAACTAAACTAAAACACACGGGAATCACTCAGACGAATAGGCCAATAATTGTTGCATGATTGTACCATATAGAGGAAATTCATAGGGATTAGGTTAATGCATGGAGTTTTAAATTTTTTTTTTTTAAAGTGCTTAGCATTTTAGGGTGACCATACGTGCTCTTTTTCCCGGACATTTTTTTTGGGACCTAAAAAAAGAGGACATGTCCAGAAAAAAGAGGACGTATGGTCACCCTGCAAATGTGAAAGATCACTGCAGGAGTGGGCACAGGTTTAAAAAATATATAATTAAACACTTTAAGAATTGTATTCAACTGTATCAACACTACGAACAATGATGTGATTTACAGGAGCTACTGCTTCTGCCGTTTACATGATTTCGTGATCTTTATTTTCTTTTATCTTTGAGTCGCTCCTATCACTAGCTAAGGAGATGGAATGATGACAGCTGAGCATGGCGAGCCATAACCCCTCCTCTCTCCTCAAGTGTGTAGGCTATGTGTTTCTGTCACACGAACGCGTTCTTACGCTCCTCTCGTTCACATGCTGATTAAGACGTAGCCTCGAAGGAAGCAAGGTTTAGGACACCCACGTGACTCTGCGCCATTTTGAGAGGAAGGTCTTTAGGCAAGTGAACAAATATGCCACATGCATCCTCGTCTCCACTAAACTGAATACAACTACAAGATCAGCGCTCAGTTCCTATCTAGTATAGTCGGCTATTCTCCCCGCAAATCCCATATCGCCACTACGGTTTTTGAGGAGAGTTATCTGCAGAAGAATTACTTATGTTCTTAATAATGCTTTTCAAAATGGAAGGTGTTTCTTCATATAGCTAGCAAATATCAAAGTCAAAAGTCAAAGTCAACTTTATTGTCAATTCTCCAATATGCACAGGACATACGAAGGATTGAAATTGCGTTTCTCTCAGGCCCACGGTGACAATACAACAGTTCGACATAACACAATGAAGACACTGAGAGACAAGAACAAGAATTTCTACAAATTACACATATTACACATATTTACAGCAAGGGCATTCAGGCACATTGTGGGTTTATAAATATGGAGAATAAATATAAAAAAATATAAATATAACTATAACTACGTATTCCACAGGAATACGATGTAGACTGTTTATATAAGTAAAGTGACTGTGCAAATCTGTGTGATTGTGTGTGTGATGATTAATGTTGGGAGTAAGGATGGGTGGAGAATAGGAATATGACAGGAAACAAACTTAATAGCTTCCCAGTTATTTGACGTTGCTTACACACTCGGCAACACCAACTCAACAATACTACTGGTGAAAACCCAGTGAGGCATTTGGCGGTATCGAAGCGAAGGCAGCTCGAAAGATAGAATGAGCCGATGTAATGCTACGGAAGTGGTGTTTAACGACGGTTAAGGGTTAAATGAGCCTTGAAAATGTGTAAGCGGTCAGAGTTGCAATCTGTTGAACTGGGTACGGAATGGGAATGTGCTCGTTGAACTCTCGCATGAGCGGTGCTTATATGACCAGATAAACTCTATTCCAGGAAGAGAAGTTATTTTCGTCACCTGTACGTAGAGTACGTTCACTCACAGAAGCCAGAACGAGGCGCTTACAGGCTTTTCACCGTGTCAGCTGATGCAGAATCGGAATATAGACGCGAAAGGGAGAAACGCCTGTTTTAGCCACTTGAATACCGCTTTTCGGTTTGTTCGTCTCAAAGGTAAGACATTTCCTGCAAAACTGAAAGAGACGCGCACATATAGTTATTTTACCGCTTTGCAAACTACAGCCTATGCCATCTATAATGAATCCACCTCCTAAAATGACAGCGATAACCTACACGCCTAGTTTCGTAGGCGGTGATGCGTATAACTGTGTGTAATCCTGTGTGTAATCGCTGCGCCAGAAACGCATGCCACGACAAGAATGGGAATCCCTAAAAGGCTGTGATACTGTTCTTTTGAAGACAGGTCTCTTAATTCAGAGACTTTAATATGACACAGAATTTAGATCTTAGAATAAAAATTAGCACGGTTAGCACACTAAACCAGTACAGGGCATGTCTTCCAAATGTCACAGGGGTGACGAGACCCATATCCAGGAATGATTGCAATAGGATATTTGATATGCATAAACCAATTAAGATCACATTGTAACCAAAGAAAAAAATGTAAGTTACAGCGATGTTAATGTTAATAATCCTAAAAAGTCAAGCTCACTAATGAATGTACATAAATGTACATGCAAAGTACAGAAGCCAATAATTTGGATTTAGGTACCCAGTCTACACGAAGAACTATTTTAAAACCTAAGTAACAATCGTGTATGAACCATGATTGTTGAATGGCGCAGTCTAACTAAAGAAAGATCAAAGGTAATGTTTATATAGAATGTAGAGTCTTAAATAAGTTGATAGTGAAATGTGGAGCCTGGATCACATTTGTCAGTTGTTGCTTCCACTTAGATTGTCTTCTGCCATTTCATAATGAACTGAAACCTTTTTTTTTCCCCTCACTTTAATATCCCTGTGCATCAACCTCACTAAATAGCACCTACGTTCACACCTATACTGAAGGTTACATAAAATTTGGTCTATCAACTGAAAATAAACTGAATACTATACGTACTGACCCTACAAATGGCCTTTTCATGTTAATTCACTTAGTGTCAAGTTGAAGGTGAAAGAAGGAAAGTTGAACCAGAAACATCAGTATCACTTACAAACCTTTGGGCACTGTTGACACTGTCCTTTACATAAGCTAAATTAATCGAAATGATTTCTCAAGGTTTTTAAAATTTTATTTCAGTTTTAGGGGGCGCTTTACCTGTACAGGCCTGTGATGTAGTATAGATATTCACACTTCATTTCCAGTGTACTAAAATCCCAGGTTTTTTATACTACACAAATGTGGAAAATATTTACTCACTTACTCAGTATTTCCTAATTTCTTTCTTGTAATTTAGCCCTGTAATTTTTCATCTTACCATGTAATGTATCCTTTATCACATCCAAGCATTAAATGTGGAAAAGAGTCAGGAGAGGTACCTGCTGTTATGCTGAAACAGATTATTGGATGTAATTTATGTAAATTTAGGCATATACAGTATATGCTGCAAAATTGTATTATGTATTTTGCACTCTCCTCCTTATGTTACATATTCAGATCAGCTAGGAATATTTTTTCCAACATAACACTTTGCCTTATATGCATATCATGTCCAAAAGATTTTGTGCAGGTATGTTTCTATGCGGATATCAGATTCTACGAGCATTTGTCCTTTTTGGTGCTAAAAGCTCTCACCCTTTTTGGATGATGTTTTAGCAAGATCAGTGCTATTAATAATTCATTAACAAAATTACTTTTACATCCAACTTTATTGCTGAAAAAGTTACGAAAGATGGGAAACTCGTGAAGTTACCACTACATTAAACTTGTCCTGTGCCCTACTAGGACTTTTCAGCACACTGATTTTATACATGCTAAAATAATTTAGCTACATTGTCTTACTTCACACAACATGTACTCATCACTGAGCAGAAACATGAAGATTAAATCATAACCTCAAACAGGAAAATGTGTAGTCCTCAGTGGAATAAAAGAAATAACTATCAAATTATTTGGTTACTATATGAATGTAGACATTACTTGCTGTTGTGGCTTTTGCCAGCACTAAACGTGAACATAAAATTAATCTTGTGTTAGTGAATTTCAGATGTTTCCACCCAGGCAGTGATTTGACCTTAAAATAACAAAGCTAACAGCAACAATGCTACATCTTGCAGTGAAAGTATGCCTACAACCAGTGTTGGGGAGTAACTAGTTAATGTAACAGTGTTATGTAATTAAATTACAAAATAAATGTAATTGTAATCCGTTACAGTTACTGAGAAAAATATGTAATTAAATTACAGTTACTAATCAAAATGTTGGTGATTACAAAGGGGTTACATTCGAATATATTCTTTTTGGTAAAAAGATTATATGTAGAATATAACATTCATTCTGTTGCTTTGCATCTTTTCGCCGTGCAGGAATGCCTTCTTTTGACATTTTTCCAGACAACGCGGGTCAGCAAAGCTGTTGGGATAAATTTGAGTGCAACACCATCAAGGGTAGGATGGTTTACAAGGAGCTGTCTCTACATCTATACAGGCTCCATTCCTTTGGCAGTATGCGCTCAAATTTTGAGCATTGTTTTTGATTGGTTCTCTTGCTTGAATTTGCACCGCCTTTCGTCTGCCATTTTAATCAATGAGCATTGCTCTAAGCAACCTGAGTCTGCTATGCCTGCGACCAGCCGACCACGCCAAGGTGGGTGGCCATGTCGTTGGACAAGAATGCCTTAGTGGAGATTCATCAATATTTTCCTTCTGAAATCAGAAAAGGGCTACAACATTACTGTACAGTGTAAAGCTTGTTTACCAGCAGTGAAAATACTGTCAACATCAAAATGCTCAATGTCAAACCTGAGGAAACATGTACATGTAAGTTAATGTAACCGCAATTAGTCACATAAAATAAAGTACCTCCCGCCCCACCATGCTATTTATGTGTGTTCAAGATGTAATTTCGCTCTATATTTTCCTCGGTGCCTGTCCAGTAGGCTACATATTTATGTTTAATCTCCATTCATGACAAATTAATTGCTAGCTAGCTAACAGACGCCTTTTGCACAGCCGCACCTCCATTTATGAACCCTTTGATAGAAAATCTTAGCCAACGTTAGTCCTCCTTGTAGGCAGCCTATGTGAGATCTAATAACACTTACTAACTTAATTCAGTATTGTGTTTCCATTAAATATTAACTTGGAGAGGTCATTAGGTTGTGAAATTTCTACAGGGCACCAACAGACTAAATTAATGGTCCTAACTATGCATATTGTGCTTTTTGTTGGGCACACAATGGTAGTTGTTGCCAGTTTGCCCTGTGCGCAAAGGATGGTGAGACAAGGCAGATCCTCACTAAAAAACCTACCCTGCTGTATTCCTCTCCACGTCTCCACCACATCAAAATAAACCCGAAGCGCCACCTAGTGGACAAATCTGAGTATATCACTACTGTTGTGAGGTTTAAATTTATGTTTTTAGGACTTTTCAGCTTTATTGCCCAGTTTAAAACATTTCTTAGAAAAGTAATTAAAAAGTAATCAAATGTAATAAGTTACATTACTTTGATGAAGTAATTAAAATAGATACATTACTTATTACATTTTAACAGGGTAACTAGTAATCTGTAACCTATTACATTTCAAAAGTAACCTTCCCAACAAGTATTTAGTAAAAGTAAAGTTTAAGAAATTTGTGAACCTGTCTGCTCAAGCCAGTCTCCTCAGATTAGACTGAAATAAAATACTCTGTGTTCTGCATATGTACTCTGCAAAGAACTCTCAGACAAAACAGGTGACAAACGAGACAGGGATTGGACAGACTAACAGTAACATACTTGCTGGCCATTCCTAAAATTGTAGCCTGAATGTTTGGCTTCTTTTCTTTCTGTTTGATGTTATCATTTCAAACAGAGAATATGTGTTTTATGCTTAGGTGCAACTGCAGACCAGTGAGTGATACATTCCATCCAGTAAGAGGTTTCACATACTCAAAATGGCATTTTGCTCACTTGTGCAATTGGACTAATGTGATTTAGCTAGTCAGCCTAGCTAGTCTACCTATGCTAGCTAAGCAGCATAGCCTTGGATATATGTTATATGTTATATGTCAGTCTTCTTTAGTATTTATTAATCCAGATTTCTTACTTTGGGTTAGCTATTGTTAACTAAATTGGAGGGGACATGGCTCAGAGTCCATGGGGGTGACCAGTTGGCCCTTCCTGCATTGCCTGGATACATGGGAGAATACTTGAGAAGGGGGCTTAATTGTGGGATCCCCAGGAAAAAGTGATGTGAGCAGGGCAGGCAGGGCAATCAGGGCCTCTTGAGTTTGGCACTCGTACTGTGAGTGGCCATGGGTGTGGGGAAGGGATGATGCAGTCAAGTAAGATGGTGGGGGAATCTGGGTGTCAGCATTTGACAGAAAAGACAACTACATTCGGTTGTTTGGTTGATACTGTGGGACCACAGGCTTATAAATGTGAGTGTCGTTATTATAACGCCATGATATCCAATGGGGGGCTAAAGTGAACATTTCAGTCATAAATAATCTATAGTCCCTACCATTATTCAATTGGAAAAAGGCACTGCTACTTTTCTTGGGACAAATCATTTGAAATTTTAAGAGTAAACTGCAGTAAATTGTTTGGTATTTGAGAGCAAAGCTTGCACTGATGAAAATGTTAATATTTGTTTTGGCTTAAAAAAACAACTGCACAAATGCTTGCAACCATGGCCACAGTTTGTTTCTTGTTATGTTTGGAATTGGTAAAATCTTAGTGGAAAGTGCGACAAAGATGTGATATTTGATGTTGAATCTCACATTTGCATTTGTAAGATTTTGGTCCAGATCCCTAAACTAACTCACTCTCAGTGCAGCATAAGATAGCACAAATCCTCTCACTTAAGGTATGCTAATACCTGTATTCATTTGTCTAGATGGCCTTATTGTAACCACAGTTCTGCTCACAGACTTCAATTGTCACTTTGGCCGTGGCTGGCCATTGCAGCAATTGGTACTTCTAAAGAAACCGGTGATGGGTGATTGAGAACTGTTCTTGCTAGGGAAGATAATGCAATTACCAGACCTCCTGTATTTCACCACCTATATGCTAATTGTTGTTGATCCTGATCAAAGCTCTGTATCAGTATAAAAAATGCTTTCGCTGAGTGCTCGGGGTTCAGATCGACTCCGCTGAACCCAGAGTGCGTTTTCACGTATTTCTGACAACTGCCGTTCCTGTAAATAAAGAAGTCTTTTCTGCGAAGATCGGAATTGCGCCTTGTTTTTCCTTACAATCGAAAGCTGGTTTTCAAAATTACAAAACTACAGTTGCACTCTAATGTTGCAGTATTTTTACAGTAGGTTTTATCTTATATTTTCTTGGCTAATTACTTGTAGTACAGTCAGTAATGCATGGATTCCTTGTTTACGGTATGCTTGTGGTCATTTGGTGTACCTTAGACGATGAGGGATTGTTTTAAATCTTAGAATCACACCCATGTCATGGAACAGGTCATTTACATCTATAACAATCCGACCACTGCCTGGAAAGCCAAACAGTGGGGTTCAACCAAAGCAAGGATTAATGGCCACTCACATAACCCAGTTTGTCAAGAAGTAAACTTGAAACTTAAAGATGAAATGTTTTGTTGAAATGTCAACAATCATACCATGATGTTTTGCAATGAGGATATCTCAAGTTACTGAAGTTACTCCCCTCCTCATCTCACTTTACTGGCTTCCTGTAATTGCTCGCATCAAGTTCACAATTTTGGTGCTGGCACACAGGACAGTGAATGGGACAGTCCCCTCATACCTACGACCTCTCTTCAAACCCTATGTTCCCTCAAGATCACTGCGTTCTGCATCCACAGGGCAACTGACTGTCCCGACCAGATGGGGTCGCTCTTCTCAGATCAGTGTCTGTACTGGTTCCTCAGGGGTGGAATGAACTCCCTATGGGGTTTAGGACAGCAAAATCACTGGCCATCTTCTGACGCAGACTCAAGACCCGCCCCTTCAGACAGCACCACTTCCACTTCTGGCCCCACCCAAAAACACCTGCTACTTCTTCCATTTGATGTTAATTTTATGTGTAGTATTATGATGTATAATGAATTTGTGTTGTAAAGACTGTTGTATCGTAGTATACTTGGCTTTTGCTCAACTTAACTTGTGGTAGGGCATTGATAGGGTTATGCTCACACTCACTGGTCTGGAGTGTTATGAGCCTGGTCTGACACTGTTGCTTGTTTAACTGGAATGGATACACTTATGTTCTGTTGTGATGGAAGTCACTCTGGATAAGAGTGCCTGCTAAATGCATGTAATATAACATAATGTAATGTACACAACTTGCATGTTATGAACATTGTGAATCTTGTATTTTACATTTAAAAAAAAACAACTACAGAAAGGTGCTGAGGGAGGCCCGGCACTATTGGAGTGCTTAGGGGTGCATTGTACATCCAGACGGACCTCAGCACACCTCCAGTTGTCTCCTTACATCCCGATATCTACATAGTATTTATAACATTTTGTGGACCCCTGTGGATTGCAATCGCACCCCTCTGTATCTTCTTCTGGCACCGAGCCTGTGCCGGGGTAGGTTTTTTGGGTTGGAAAACACTTTCCATTTCAAGAAAGCAAACAACAGTTCTTTCCATGTAAAGTTGTTCAGCATTATGGACACATTTTGTATTGGTACAGAATGATTATTTTAGTAGTATGAATTGTGAAAATATGCATCTTAGTGTACCCTTGATTGTGGCCTAAAGTAACACATGTCTTTATACCAAACTGATTAAAAACTCTCCCTACCCCTTCTGCGGCATGCACAAACTCTCCTTAAATAGACTCCAGAGCACTGCTATTTTTTTGTTACAGGGAGGGAAGCCAGTTAGAACTCAAAATCATTAATTATGCTCCCCCCCAGGTACTCAGACAGCCAACACTGGTCATAAATGGAATCACCCAGAATGTCTCCACCCAAAAAATGCAATTATTAGATACTGCATTAGCTATATAATTTGTATGCTTTTCCCCATTATGTAACCCACACCAAAAGTCACACAATGTACCACAGTGAAGTAGCCACCAATTGGAGGATGGGCACTATTCTACTGGTGTCTTCTCATGAACTTACAGGCAACTGGTAGTGAGATGAGGTAGCCCTGGCAGACACACCTGCCCAAGACAATTTCAATGCTGTGGACTTCTGGTTATTATTAGTAGGGCTGGGTATTGGCAGAGATGCCCCGATCCGATCCGATCCGATTTGTTTCCGGTTCACAAGCTAACGATTCGACTCAATCTGATTCGATACAATTCCGATCTGATAGGAATGAGATATGAAATACTATAGCAGCTTTCCATATTTGGAGAGATGTTTAAAAAGCTCTAAAGGGAACACAAATTTACAAATGCAGAGTCACTGGAAACAAATTGTGAAAATCACTAAAGAAAAGGCCAAAGGCTTGTACAGTCATGCGCCACTTAACGTCCATTCGGACAACGTCCATAGTCCCATAAGGTTATAATAAAGTTTTAAAACGGGAACGGGAAGTAGCGGACATAACCGGATGTAGTGAAGGCAACACTTCCCGCACGCAACACGTGTATCTCATGTCTCTTGGAAATAAAGCGATTGCGCTGCCAGGCGTATAATGGTACAGTACATAGTATACCGTATAATACGTCTTGATAGTCATAATAAACGTCTATGTATGTACTGTACTGTACTTTCTATCGGTGTTTTAATGTGAACTTTGCATACTTACAATTAAAAAGCTTACCGAATAGCAGTGTATGCTTTAAACAGCAGCATCCAATCTCGTGCCTATTCCATATAGGTTTGCTAAGTATATAGTATGGTGTTCGCACAACGTCCAAATCACATAACGTCCTATTTCACAGAATGTATCGTGGATGTTAAGCGATGCATGGCTGTATACCAAAATCTTTTTATCTGAGGAACACATGGGTATAGGTCCTTAAAAGCAAAACCAACCTGTATCATTGCCTACTTATTAATGACACGAAGCAGCAATGTGTTTGCATCAGTTAGCTCAGGGAAATCTGCTTTTTAAGGTAGCTACAATGACTGACAAAACGTAGCTGACTGCCAGTAGCAACTGTACCTAGGAACTACCTAGGAAATGAACATGAATAACTATGTTTCTCTTTAATTGCGCTAATTAGTGATTGCCTTTAATACGACAGTTAGCCTATGTCAGAGCCCATCTATTTAATTCTCTGGCTATGTTTAACCATTTCGGAAATGAACCTAGAAAACCGGAAAAATGCATATTAGCCTAAAAGATCGATCCATACATTTTACAGATCGATATCAAATCGGACGAATTTTAAAAAACAATATTTTTGCACACCCCTAATTGTTAGCATATGAAACATCTAGTTTTGATGGAATACAGGGCTCAGATCATACTTAAGACCTACCTTTTCTCGAAGCTGTTCAGTAGACCTAGAGACAGATGTGTCTACAGTACAAGCTGTGGCAGGTAGGTCCAAATCAATTTGAAGCCCAACACAAAATGAATGAGAAAAACTTTTGTTTGGTGTTATGATATAAACCATTGTGTTATACACAGGTCTGGTCAAAAATTTGACTGCTTCTGGTGTTACTCCATGAGATCTTTTCCTAAAGCTTTTGCTCTTTTGGAGAGTACGGTGGATAATCTAAACTATACGGGAATTGCAGTCTAGTGTTTGTGTGTATGTGCAAAGAAAATAAAAACCAATGGCAATGGCATTCAAACCAATTCCGAATGGCATTCAAAGGCAGTTTTCTTTAATGACCCAATGTACTTTTGGTAAGACATTGTGTTGCCTCTGGGTTGGAATTGATTTAGTTTGTATGGAAGTGGTGCCAAAGGAGGTGGCTAATTTGGCTGTCAAGGCAGCTAGTTCCCTGGCCTCCTTTAGCAATACAGGCTATCCCGCTCTAATAACACAGGGCCTGATTTAGGCTGATTTAGGTTTGCAGGTGTTTTATTACAAGCGATACTTTTATGCCTCAGTGATTTATTGTTTGTTGTATCTGCTAATCTGGTGCTCAGAGATTTGTGCATCTTAAATGTGGAAAATGTGTGAGCTGTGGCTTTTTGCTGGGTCATGTGAATTAATGTAATTGCACACATTACTATGCGACCATGTAAAATAGCAGGAATAGAAAATGCTAATAGATGAAGTTCTCTAGTTTACCAAGGCTGAAAGCAATTGCAGGAAAGGCAATTTTGCTTGTGACAGCAAAGATGTCTAATAATCTAGCAAATATTACCCCCATCTCTAGCTGCATGGTTGTAAATTAATTTATTGCAAGGTAATATTGTCAATTTGGCCCGCTTGCAGTAGCTAACTAGTTAGCTAATTAGAAGAAAGTTCTCACTAACTTTACCTCCTTATATTTTTCACACCTTACCCCTGTTTTTCAGGATGGCTGAGCCACCACGCTCATGTGACTGCTTCATATCCCTGCCACCTGGCTCTCGTGATGATCACGTAATTTTTGGAAAAAACTCTGATCGACCACAAGATGAGGTGCAAGAGGTTGTGTACTACCCTGCTGCCTCACACCCTCCAGGGTCTTCTTTACAGGTAAGAAAGGTCTATTCTATACCTGCATTTTTAACTTTTATTAAGCTGGCTTGAAAAAGTCAACTTACTGCTTCCTGTTTATTCTTATTATTCCATCCAATTTTCTTTATGTGACTTGTCCAGCTTTGCACCTACACTTACAATACTTTACCAATACTTTCAGCTAGTATGGTATTGCATTGGTTGTGGAAGACCTATAATGTTTGATGTAAATCTCAAAAAAAAAAAATTTTCCATTGACTAACATGGATAGAATATTTAGGATGTGAACATTCTAACAGGTGGAACTGACATCACAATGGGCTGTTTTCTAAGTGAGGTGCCTTCTACCTAGGTGTATATAAAGGCAGCTACCTTTGTAGGGAGGATCAGCAGGACACCATTTGAAGGCAATGTATGCCAATATCTATGTCATTTTATGTTTGCACACTATACAGGTGACTTATATTAGACTACGTAGCTTCAGGTGTTTGACAGCCTGAGATAACATTATTAATCAATATGATTTTTACTGACTAGTTGCATAAATCAGAATGATACCTAGATAACTAGCTGATTAGATGTCTAACCTTCGCTCTAGCTAAGTAACAAGTTCTTATCTCCAGCCACTTAGGATGGAGTTATTGTGGTAGTGATTTTTAGTGGCTTCAGCTTAGCTAGTTAAAATAAAAGCTTAGGCAAATTACAGTAGAGCTATACTATGTCTATAAGCAACTTAAGCATAATTAGATAGCTATTATAGCTATTATAGTAATCACAGAAAGCATGTAGCCAGCTAGCTAATAATTTCATGATAAGGTGACTCATGTTACATAGCTAGCTTAAATATAAACTTGCTAATAACATTAGTCCTTTACTGACTATAATGTTAGTGCCCATTATTTAACTACAACTCACTTCTAGCTAACAATACCACTGCTGTCACCTATTCATGGCAAAATTACAAAACAGTAACTACAAATGATGCAACAATCAGAAAATATTTATTATTGCTGTCAAAATATTACACACATATAAAATCAAAATAATCATTAGCTTCTCTCTTTCACATTTCCTAAGGCACTATGTTTTAAAAAATATTTAGGAATTTTTGCGTGAGCCGCAATGCCTTCTAGGAGTGCCTTTTGTTTAAAGTAACCATCATTTGTGTCCTTCAAATATGCCCAAAAGTAGGTACCATTTTAACACACCTGCTAAATTGAACATGGTGCTGCCTTAAAATGCAGTCATCAGAGGTAGCTCACTTAGAAAATAGACACAATCACAGACTGTCTCAGGTGCAAAGCTTGTAACATCTAGCTACTACCATGCTAGGCATTTTCAAGCCAACTTAGTGTTTGTCCTCAAACTTTCATTACTAGTTTTACCTGTACCTTACCAGTTTGTCTGCATTGTGCTGAGCAATGCATGTTTGACAGGGATGGGGTTAATTCCAATTTAAATTAAAATTTATTCAATAATTCACTCGTGAAGTGGAGACTTTATCATGATAATTTCAAGAATCTTCAAGAATCCTGAAGCACTGAAACTGGATTTGATTTGCAATTTTTGCAATTGCATAATGAGAACTACATAATGTTTTAAATTATAGCCAAATTCTTCCAAATGTGTCCCACGCTTCCGGTGTTCCGTTTGCACTGGGGCAACATTATGTTGTTTTTGTACGTATATACACCCGTTGCTTTGGTCTTGATACAGTACGATCGCCAAACACTTTTGGAGATACGATCTTCACTCAAATCCAACTTTCAATCATCTACACTGTGAACGAAGGAGGTAGCCTCTCCTGCCCCCAACTCCCCAACTGGAGTAAAAGAGCAAAGAGGCAAGCAAGTTGGAGTCTTATGGCAAACATGGAAAAGGTGCTTTAAATCCTGCTAGCCACCCTTCAATCAATAAGTTGGACGAACTCCATGCTAGAATCAGATTTCAACGGGACAATGCAAACTGTAATGTACTCGTGTTCACTGAAACGTCTTGATGCGACAGTCCCAAACTCAGCCATCGCACCCATTGGATTCACAGTTCACCACCAGGACAGAACACAGGACTCCGTCAAGAGCAAAGGTGGAGGGGTATGTTTTATGATCAACTCCCGCTGGGGCACTGACATCTCATTTCTAGCAGCGCACTGCTCTCCGGTTTTGGAACTCTTAACAATTAAAGTTTGCCCATTCTATCTCCCGAGGGAATTTAGTGTGGTTATTTTCACGATCGTATACATTCCTCCTCAATTGGACAATCACATGCTTTGGATATACTGTATGAGAATAACAATGGATTTGAAAATTCACATCCTGAGACTGCTTTCATTGTTGTTGGGGGACTTCAACAGGACAAACTTGAAATTCCACCAGCACATTTCCCCACGGGAAATAAGCAGACTCTGGACCATTGTTATTCAACGCTTAAAGAGAGCTTCAAACCCCTCCCCCACCCTGCCTTTGGAAAATCTGACCACATTAACATTCTACTGCTGCCAGCTTACAGACAAAAACTGAAACAGGAAAAACCAGTTACCAGAATGGTCCATCAGTGGAGTGAGGAGGCCTTCAACATGCTACAAGCCCGTTTTAATACAACTAACTGGCAGATGTTCCGAGACACAACAGAGGGTGACATCAATCAATACACTGACTCCATCATTGGCTGCATCAATAAGTGCACAGATGATGTTGTCCCTAAAGTCACCGTCCATGCATTTCCCAACCAAAAACCCCGGGTAAACAGTAACGGTATGTGCCAGTTAACTAGCAGAGGTATTCACGGGCATCTTCAGTCTCTCCCTGGGTCTGTTCGTGATACCCTCTTGCTTCAAGAAGCCCACCATTTTTTCAGTTCCCAGAAAACCCACTACTTTCCTGCCTGAACAACTACTGCCCAGTAGCACTTAACTCCACTATCATGAAGTACTTTGAGCACATAGTCAAACACACATACTCCTCTCTACCTATCTCCGTGGACTGCCTTCAGTTTGCTTACCACAGCAATAGATCTATAGATGATGCCATTGCCTTGGCATTGCACACTGCACTGAGCTACCTGGAGAAAAGGAACACCTATGTGAGAATGTTATTCATTGACTACAGCTAAGCTTTTAATACCATCAACCCTACCAAGCTCATCAGAAAACTACAGGTTCTTGGGTTGGACAACCACCTTTGCGACTGGATTCTTGACTTTCTAACAGAGAGGCCCCAGGTGGTAAGAATAGGCAGCCTCACATCCTCCACTCTCACCTTCAGTACAGGCTCCACAGGGATGTGTGCTCAACCCTGTTATACTCCCTGTTTACACATGACTGTGTGGTGAGACACAGCACCAGCATCATCTTGAAGTTTGCTGAGGACACCACCATCATAGGCCTCATCTCTGATGATGATGAGATAGCCCACAAATAGGTCAGACGGTGTATTCCATTTGAACTCGGAAGTCGGAGCTGGGAATGACGTCACACCCGAGTTGATCGCGTTCCTGTACAACAAGTCGGAAAATCAAGATGGATGCCTCCAGGAAAACCTTTATTGTGCTTGCTCTTTCAGAATACAGTCAACTACAGAACAAATATGAGGTCCACCTCAAAAATGTCATAGAAGAAGTTATATCCACTAATGACTGAATGGCCTGGCGCACTTAACACTAGCTAGTTAACTAATGTTAAGTTGCTAGCTAGCTAGCAAGCAAACGGTACTTAAGATCAGATGTCATTACCTCGGCTTGCAGTATGAATGTAAAATTAACTATTTGTTTAGAAGAGACATGATGAAGTTGTATTTGTTTGATAGCTAGCTAGCTAGCAAAGTGGGTGAAAGCCAAATTAACTAGCTAGCTACTTGCACATTCAGCTGAAAAGCACAAATACCACCTTGCAAACACAAGTCTAGCTAGCTAGCTACAATACAAACAAAACAATAAATGTAACTAGCTAGCTACTGTCACATTCCGATGACAAATACAAATATCCCCTTGCAAACAAACACAAACACATAGCTAGCTACAATAATAAACAATGAACGTAGAAAGCTAGGTAGCTTTCTACGTTCCGACCCGCTGTTGTTAGCCATTGTTAGCAATACCAGTTGATAACAACGCATTACGCGGGATTTTGCGCATACAGACACCATAGCAACATGTCCACAGATAGACGTTAGACAGTACTGTGTGTACGACTGATTTAATGAGACACAAATAAGACAGAAGTGCTAATAAACAGTATAATACTACAGCTTTCATTACTGTTGATGCCCAGAGCAGCCATCTTGGATTTTGAGGTCGGGGTTGGTGAGGTTCCTCCGACTTTCCGAGTCGGAATTCCGACTTCAGGGGGCATTCTTGTTGAAATTTCCGACTGGGAACTCGGAAATTCCGACTTCCAAGTTCAAATGGAACGCACCAAGAGACCTGGCTGCAACAACATCCTCTCTTTAAATGTCAACAAAATAAAGGAGATGATAGCGGACTACAGGAAGGTGCAAAAGGGAGGGCACACCCCCTTACACATCAATGGAGCAGAAGTGGAGAGAGTCTCCAGCTTCAAATTCCTCAAAGTACACATCTCCACTGACTTCACCTGGTCCCTCCACACAGACGCAGTAGTTAGGGCAGCTTGTCAATGCCTGTGCTTCCTGCCGAAGCTGAAGAAGTTGGGCATGGCCTCAGGTATCCTAACCAACTTTTACCGATGCACCACCAAGAGCATTCTGTGTGTTTGCATCACAGTCTGGTACGGCAGCTGTTCTGCCTGTGACCACAAAGAATGGTGAAATCAGCAGAGCTCATCACTGGCACCAAACTTCCAGCCCTTCAGGACACCTACAGGAAACTGAGGAAGGCCCATAAAATAACCAAGGACTGCACTCACCCTGCACACAATTTGTTCCAGACACTGCCTACCGGCAGGCGCTTCAGGAGCATACAAGCATGCACGAACAGGCTGAAAAACAGTTTCTATCCCCACGCAATAAGACTCCTCAACAGTCATTATTCACCTGACTAATAACTCACTACTGCCTACTCTGCCCACTGCTAAATCACTGCTGTATCATGTGTATGCTGCATGCTGCTGTTTGTACTGTACTGTATTGTTTGTTGTAATTGTATGTTGCAATTTGCACATTTGTATATAGATATTCATATACTGTTTTTTATCTTAAATTAAACTTTCTGCACTAGTTTAATTTTTATTAACTTACTACCTCGCACTCAGTGCCTTCTATGTTATGCCATCACTAGTCTTCAGTGATACAGGTTAGCAGAGTCTACCTCAAGAATTCCAATGCTCAGTTACCCTATGTGATGTGTGCAAATGACAAATAAAAGACTTTGACTTTGACTTGACTTTAACGTTCAATACTTAACACCTGTACAATTAGTGTAGATGGATTTCCATCAGTCAATCAGTCAATCAATCAATCAATCAATAAAAAAATATTCATTAGAGGGTATTTTTACAATCACATTTGTAATGAATAACTGAATGGGTAGCATAGCCTAGTATGTTTGTGGAGGGAATAAAAAAGAAAACCCAGGGAAAAAATGGAAAATTATTCCCTGACTCCTAGAAAATGAGGTTGAAAACCCCCTCTTGGAAGTTCTAAAATTGGGATAACATGAAAAAGCCATTGATTCATTTTTTTGTTTCATTATGTACTGTATAAATATGGATGATACTTGGGTAGTCTAACTAACTTTAGAACTGTAAGGAAAGGGCTGATATTTGGTTTTTGAGGATATACATTGTTTTGTAGAAAGTGCTAAATGCACAGTTGCAAAGTAGATCATTCTAGAAAAACTCAGTGAGTTGACATTCATAAATCAACAAAACATGATTTTTTGTGAACAGTTTAAGTTTTTCCAACTATGAGAATGGATAAACTCTATCACAGATGCCTGCAATCTTTATTTTTTACCTTATAAACTCTGATGAGTTTTTTCTGTTGCTTTTAAATAATAGAGCATTACATCATAATACCTAGGTAGCCGTTGGATGGTATGTATTTGGATATGTGTAGTGTTGAATTGATGATGTATACAGTTTAGAATGTGGAGTAATGTAGGAAAAAAAGTTTCTTCTGAAACTTAGTTATCTCCATTATGCCAAGTGTATCTGAATGTAATTGCATTTGTTATCAATGTGATTTTCCCTAGCTAAAATGGGTGTTACTACTGATTTATGTTCTGCATGATAAGAACATGGAAATATAGTTTATATTAGGCATAACAAAGTTTACTGAAAATGCATGAGAAAGAGGTGATGTAGCATTTTTTGCTTTAATAAGAGCAGGAGTTATTAATGTATGGTAGGTTGTTATAATGAATTAGTTTCTTAACATTTTTCAACATTTAAGAATTTGATAGGAAAGAAAGAAACAAGATGTGATTTTACAATGGCTTTGGAAAGTATTCAGACCCCTTCACTTTATTGTGTTATAGACTTAATCTAAATGGATTAAATGCATTCTTTTGGCCATTGATCTATATACAATATCCCATAATAACAAAGCAAAAACATTTTTTAGAAATTTTTGTGAATTTATTAAAAATCAAAAACTGAAATATCTAATTTACATAAGTATACAGACACTTCCAAATTGAGTTCACATGCATCCTGCTTTCTTTGATTATCCTTGATATGTCTCTAGAACTCAATAGGTGTCCAATTGTGGCAAATTGAATTGATTTGACATGACTTAGAAAGACACACTCCTGTGTATATAATGTCCCACAATCTACAGTGCATGTCAGACCAAAAGCCAAGACATGAAGTCCAAAGAACTCTCTGTAGACCTCCGCAATCAAATTGTGTCTGTCATAAATCTGGGAAAGAGTATAAAACCATTTCTAAAGCTTAGAATGTTCCCAGGAGTACAGTGGGCTCCATCATTGTGAAATTTGGAACCACCAAGACTCTTCCTAGAGCTGGCTCTCTGGCCTCACTTAGTAACCGGGCAAGACGGGCCTTGTTCAGGAAGATGACCAAGAACCCAATGGCCACTCTAATGGAGCTTCAGAAGTCCGCTGCAAAGATGGGAGAACATGCCGGAAGGACAGCCATCCTAGTAGACGCACTCTGTCCTTCAGTCCTTTATGGTAGAGTGGCTATACCATCCCTATGGTGAAGCATGATGGTGGTAGCATCATGCTATGGGGGTGCTTATCAGTGGCAAGGATGGGGAGACTGGTCAGAATTGAGGAAAGGACAAATGCAGCCAAATACAAAGTGTTCCTTGAAGAAAACCTGCTCCAGAGTGCAGACAACCTCAGACTGGGGTGAAGGTTCAACTTTCAGCATGAGACTGGAGGGGCTTCAGAAGAAGTCTCTAAATGTCCTTGAGTGGCCCAGCCACAGTCCAGACTTGAACCACATAGAATATCTGTGGAAAGACCTGAAGATGGCAGTTCACAGATGTCCCCATCCAATCTGACTGAGCTTGAGAGGATCTGCCATGAAATATGGGAGAAACTGCCCAAATTCAAGTGCCCAAAGCCTGTAGAGACTTACCCAAGAAGGCTTGAAGCTATGATTGTGGCCAAAGGTGCTTCTACAAAGTACTGAATAAATGGTCTGAATACTCATGTAAATGGGATATTTGAGTTTTTGATTTTTAATAAATTAGCAAAACATGTCAAAAAGTGTTTTTGCTTTGTCATTATGGGTTATTGTGTGTAGGTTGACAGCCAAATGAATACATTTAGTCCATTTTACATTACGTCTATAGCATAACAAAGTGTGCAAAAAGTGCTAAAAGCCATTGTATGAGAATAGAAGATAACAATCTGTATTCCACAGTGGATATCCATGTTTTTTTTTTTTATAATATATGATTCCGAGTGAAACCAAAGGCGAGCCAGAAGACCTGATCAAGTGAAGAGGGTGAGCAACACGGATGATGGGCTGACACTGTTTCACTCTTCTGACAAACTGGGTGTGATTTCTACTCTTCTGCAAGTGGGTTTAGATAAGCACAAATACAAAAAACATACTACCCAGGTATATGAACACTGAAATTTTTCTGTTCATACTTTGTTGAAACAAATAAGAGAACTCCTGTATAGATAATATTTTGTTTATTGTATTTTTCATATTGAGGACAGTATTTTTTTTTCTTATTGGAAAAAAAAACTGAACAAAACCTGTTACATGGGTAGTCTTTACATAAATCCCAGATATCATCTTTTCAAACTTGGCCCAGTGAGATGTAGTTGCTGTGCATCACTGACATAGCACAGGTCTTGTAAGGTGTGCATGTGAGTGAACATTTGTTTGGTAATGTGATGAGTCTAACATTCAATAGAATGAGTAATCACCAATTAAGACTGGGTGATGACAAGTTTTGGTGGTAAGATAAGTGAATAGTGATGAAAAATGAATAATATTTTAATAAATAAAACACAATCAGCAGGTGAAGTTTTTAGACTTGATTGCTGCAAGGTGTCTGGTGCCATGTTTGAAGAACTAATTATCAGATGAAATGATTTTGGAGATTAAAATTGTGTCTGTATTGTTTACTGTAGACCTGAGTGTGGTAACACTTTGCATAGCGTTTTTACAAACAGATTTGTAAAAGGTAAAATAAGCGTGTGTTGGATCTGGCTGGAGGCATGAGTTAAGGGATATAAGCGGAATTTAAACTGAGGACCTGAAATGTAGAGGGAGAATTTAATAGGGAATTGTGTTTTTTTAATTGACTTAACATTAGATTTGAGAGGAATTGAATTGACTCTGAATTAAAAGATCTGATCTAGAATTGTAACTGAATTGATGGAATTTACAGGGAGAGGCAGTTGAATTGAATTTTGTGGAATTGATCCCAACCCTGATGTGTAGTAAATCTTATGAAAAAATGTGTATACAGTGCCTTGTAAAAGTATGAAGACCCTTCGACAAATTCTCACATTTTACTGAATTACAAACAATACATCGAAATTTCATTCTGTGTGAAAAGCTCTGTTTTATTCTGTTTAACTGCAAAACAATTAATAAATAATAAATTTTGAGTTTCAGTTTTTGAGTTTCATTTTTAGAATAAAATTTCACACAAAACAAAATCTCAATGTATCATTTGTAATTTAGTAAAATGTGAGAGGGTGTCAAGGGTCTGAATACTTTTGCAAGACACTGTATATGGAGATATGTGTGTGTTTGGTGTTTGTACAATGTGTATAGAGTCTCAAAATTTCTTGTTGCAGTGTACATACATTGAAATTCCCCAAGCAGAGCACACCCTGGCGGTAGTATTAAGCCGGCCTGCCTGGTTGTGGGGTGCTGAGATGGGGGCCAACGAGCATGGTGTCTGCATTGGGAATGAGGCCGTGTGGACCCGTGAGTCAGTCAGTGACAAAGAGGCTCTTCTGGGGATGGACCTTGTTCGGTAGGCACTGCAGAACATCGCCTTACCAGTTCTGTTTGACCCAGATCACAGCATGAGAAATCCTTTACATCTTAAAGAGCCATTGTATCCAAATGTAGCTGATACATCACTGAATTTGAAAAACACAGGTTGACCAAATTATTTATTGAAATTATTTCTTCATCATTTGCTTTAAAACACTCATGTTCATTGACACCCTTTCTTTCGCCCTCTAACATCACTAAGTTTCACAATCTAAAGTCTAAGTTGAAATCTTTTGCAAAGTACCTGAGATGGCAAGCAAGGGGTGGAGTTTTTTCCCCTCACAGTTACAGCTATACTACTCTTACGAAATGTTTCAGGACTTTCAAGTATCATGGTGGCATATTTTCATCTCAACATTTGGTTGAACTTTATTTCACAGTAGAATATTTGCCAGTTATTTACCAGAATATTACTTGGAAACAAGTCAAATTTACTCAGAAAAATGGTAAGAAACATCTGATGAACCTGAGTACACTGTAAAATGTAATCAGCTAACTTGAAAAAAAAATCAAAACTTATTGCCTTGATTGAATTAAGCAAACATTATTTATTTAACTCAAATTAAGTCTGAATTGCCATACTGTTCTGAGTGTTCCACACTTTATATAATGAGTCAAGGTAACTCATAGAGCCTGAGCTTTCTTAACCAGTGTCTGGATGTATGTGTAATAGAGTGCTCTGAGTATTCCAACACTTACACAGTGACTAAGTGTTGGAATAAGTTTCTTAAAATGAGTGAGTAATTTTCTTAAAATATTTGTTTTCTCAAAACATTTACTCTGATTTGATTGTTAGAAACAATGTGGCTGTAAGCCGGAATATGGAAAGCAGAAGTTAAGCGAGTTCTCAGTTGCTAGCTAGTTGCATGGTAAAGAAACAAATTAAACATTCCTTTTTCAAGTCCTCAAGCACCAGGAAACGGGACACTGGCATCCCAGATCCAAAACAGAAATGTTAAAATAATTGTGCTATACTTAAAACAGTATCTAAACTGTAACAAACCCTGTATCATGGATTTCAGCAATACTTAAGTCAACAAACTGTATCTGAAGCATGTTTGCATCTTGAATGATAGTTGCCCATCTTGAATTTAGACTGTTTTTCCATTCATACCATCCTGTTGGAGATCCCAGCTGTTGAAGGCCAGTTTGATGTTTGCTAATATGTATTTTTGTCAGAGAAGCTGGAGCAACACACAAACACAATGATAGCCATTTCTACTGTGCCTGTTTTAATGAAACAACTGCAATGACACACATCAACAGGTCATGACAAAAACTCGCAGCGCCAACTACTGTCTGCTAATAGTACATAACATCTCTCAACCTAATTATGTTGCTAAACATTACCCCAAAATTTCTTTTACAGTCAGAATAAAACATGGAAGGTTCCTTCTTTCTGGTATTTTATTTGTGTGTGGAATCATTTTCTTTTAGAATTAAATACAGTGTTTTATGCCATGCACAACTCTAGTCCTAACTTAAACTGGCTAACACTCAGGTGGTTTAGTTATTCTCAAAGGATCACGTCTACCAGTCTCTGATACTTGGGTATCTCCAGTATGTGGTAGTTCAGTGGAATGATGTGTGGCAGGCAGCTCAGTCAGCAAGACTGGAGTAACTGGAGTTCCATTCTATTCAGGGTGAGGTGTTGTACTGTCTGCACTGTGTTGAGATAGCACAGGGAGGCTGCTTGCAGGAAGCAATGTAGAGCTTGAGTGTGCCTGCTCATGTCGCTGTTTAGAACATACCAACATTTGGTCAGCATGGCATTTCCGTACTCCTTTGTCTCTGATATATACCTTACAGGAAACTGGTCCAGTCTGTGCCATAACAACACCTTGTGTCAATTTCACCGCCTTTTGGTAGTCATGCACAAGGACAGGTTCACCCACATCAAAGTGTCTTGCTTTAGAGCATGTCTGCTGGCACTGCTGCTGTAAATCATGTGATTGTTATACAGTCTCTGCTACACTAGGCTTAATGATGCCCAACAGTGCAACCTGAGCTTCAGGAACAACATAGCTGGTGGCTCCTTGGTTGTGACGTGGGGGATTGTTACGGTAGGTTAATATAAATGTCAAGCCATTGTTGCACAACTGCTGTGAATATTTAAGGGCATGTTTGAATGTCTGCACAATGCATTCTGCCAATCCATTCATAGTAGGATGGTAGGGTGCTGAATGGATGTACTTGACACCATTGGACTTACGGAATGCAGTAAATTCCTCAGAACAGAACTGAGGGCCACTGTCGCTCCTGAGAGTGTGAGGGATGCCATAATGACTAAAAAGACCTCTCAGGACTTGGATGGTCTTACATGAAGTTGAGTTATCCATGATATTTACGTCAGGCCACTTGGAATGGGCATCAGCTTGTGATGTGACCCTCAAACGGGCCAGCAAAGTCGACATGAATTCTTTCCCATGGTTTGGAAGGCCATGTCCAGGGGTGAAGGGGGTGCAAGGCCTGGCTTTTTTTGAACTTGCAAGACTGGCAGGATTTGGCCTGAATCTCAATTCAAGAGTCTATACCTGGTCACCACACATAACTTCAAGCTATATTCTTCATCCTCGCTATGCCTGAGTGTGCTATATGCAGTTCTCTCAACACCTGTTGGCATAGCTTGGGAGGCACAATGACTCATATGCCCTACATCAGGCACTCTTGGTGTACAGTGAGCTTATGCCGATGAGCCAGGAATGGTGCCACCTCATCACCAGTGTCTTATGTAGTTGGAACACTACCAGTAGTGACCATCTCCAAGACAAGAGACAGAGTGGAGTCAGACATGATGTCATGTCTGATGTTGGTACTACTGATGGGTACTTATCCATGCAGAGCGCTGGGTTGATAGTGACCTTGAAATTACTACAAAGTCTCTCTTTACTGTTTTTCTTACTGATTGGAACCATGGGCATGGCCCAGTCGCTATGTTCAACTGGTGAGATTACTCCAAGTTCCATGAGGTGTGTTAGTTCAGCCTCTACCTTACATCGGAGGGCATAAGGCTGGGTTTAAGAGTAACTTTAGCTTTGATTCCTTTCAGTGTGCCAAGCTCATCTGAGATAACAGCGGAATGCTTTTTTTTAACACATTAGCTAAACTAATTTCCTTATTTATCTGTACTGCATATGCAGTCCTTAAATCTCCCCAGTTTAGCTGTTAACCTTTCCCTTCCAGACTATGGTGGTGCCTCCACTCTCACTACATACAAAGATAATTTAACAGGCTGACTTGTACTTCAATGATTCCTTCTGGTGCAAGCAGCTGACCAGTGTATGTTTTCAGCACAATATCTGCAGGCTGCAAAGGCACATGTTGTAAAGAACTTTTGTACTGTTTCAGAGAAATCAAGGAGACAGCAGCCCCAGTATCTAATTCCATTTCCATTTCTTTTCCTTCAACCATTGGCAAAACACAGTTGTGTGAAAACCACCCTTTTTCAGATAATGTGTTCAGAGTTAGTTC
Organism: Megalops cyprinoides; assembly: GCF_013368585.1. Classification (NCBI taxonomy): domain Eukaryota; kingdom Metazoa; phylum Chordata; class Actinopteri; order Elopiformes; family Megalopidae; genus Megalops; species Megalops cyprinoides. The sequence continues at coordinate 72,359,043 of NC_050583.1, forward strand.
ATCATCTGTGTCAGAATTTATCTCACTTTCACTTTTGTTTGTATTGACATGATGCACTTGTCACTTTTTCCTCTTTCCCTCTGCGCCTGTACTGTTTCCCTTTAAAACTCTGTTTTCCTTCTCTTCGTTTTTCCTTTTTTTCTGGGTTTCCTCTACTCTAACACATTTGTCCAATATGCCCCTTCCTTCCACAAATGAGTTTTTATCTTTGTACCAACAGTTAACATCAATATTATTTTTTCCACATTGGCGGCATTTTTGGAGAAATGATGCAAGTTTTGGAGAAACAGCAGTGTTAACTTTGAGCGAAACATCAGGTGCTGTGCACCTCGTGCCACCATCTCCGCTGACACGGCATAATTCACCGCTTGCTGAAACATAAGGTTCTCTTCAGTCAAAAGCAGTTTCTTCACTGCCCTGTTTAGTCTTCAAACCAATCTATTCCGTAGTACATCCTCTAAATGCAAATTCACAATGTCTTTTGAATACCACAACAAATTCACGTCATCTGATGAGGGCAATTCTGCACAGTGTGATGCAACCATTACCGATTTAACTTTATGAATTTCCACAGGTGGCTTGAAAAAAGAAGTGGATGCTTGATGGAATGCCATTATTTTCTGCTTTACATGTTTACACAAGTGAAAACACAGTACAAGTTTCAACAAAGTCACACACAGTCTAATGCCACTTTTGTGGAATTGCATGCTCAACATGTTGAATGTGTTATGTCAATAAGTGCACTTTTAGTACACTGATATAACACAAGAAGCACCACAATTATAGTACCGCCGCGAACTGACACAAGGCGATTTTACTATCTTACTATCGACAATTATAGAATAAAAAAAAAAGAATAAATGACTATTTTTCCAAAATATCATGTCAAAATAGACAAAATCACAGATTACCTTCTCAATTATTGAGTATTATGAGTTAGAACTAAAATCGCTTCCTTTTGTTCCAAAGATCAGTGCCATAGATGTTCAGTACACAGTTTACTGAGTAAGTCAAGGTCAGGGAGGGGAATGGCAGTCCTCCTACTACCCCTACAAGCTGATCCAATTTCAGATATGGCTGGTGCTGCAGGTGAAACACCTGACCTCTCACCCAGGAGCAGGAAGAGGGAAGGAGACTGGAGGCTCTCTGCAGTGTTCTGCAGCAAGGCATAATTCAAAGCATACATTTCTCCAAGTTAGCTTTAAGTTTTGGAAATAGAGCAAAAAGATCAGATTCAGAAAGTTAGCTGTGGCCCATAGACCCTCATCCAGCTAGTTACAACTTGCATACTAACCATAAGTAGCCACATTCTAGCCTGTTAAACCCTTTCTCAGTGTCAAGGGATAAGGATAACACATGAAGGAAAGGGTTGCCACAATTTTTAATAATGTGAATGTGAATTTACACGTTATCAGATGCCAAATGCCCTTTTATGAGTCTTGTCTGATCGTAATGAATCAACTGTTCTAAAAAGTTTCATATAGGTTGCTAAAACTGCATACAATTTCAAATCTCAGGGATATAATTACATATATTGATCATTTTATAAAATGTCAACAAAGGTCTTTTCTTGTAAACTATTAATACAATGATTACAGTAATCTCTTTGAAAAGTACCAGTAGATTTATTGCCAAGCCAGACCTTTCCACCATGAGTATGTGAATATAACAAAGATATATAGTGATGATGGATATTAATTTAAGAGAACCAAGACCTTCACTTCACTCTCCTCATCTGTAGCCTTCATCCACTGCTCTTAACTATCTTCTCTCCTTCCCTAACTTCTCTATTTCTGTCCATCATCTAGATTTCACTGGCTGGCCGTGCTCCAACTGCTTTGCGTTGTGTTGTGTGACATCTTCAAATAAAACCACTGGACACCAGGGTTGTAGCCAACCGCAAGTATTCTCTCTCTCTCTCTCTGTATAATTACAATTATAAGAGCAAAGCAAAGAGTGGTAAGCTTCCTCATCTATATACCTCTCTCAATCAAGTTCAATGCAGACTGAAGCAAATTTATGACAATGAATGACAATATAAGTATATAATATTCTGGATATACATATTGTTTTAGATATATAATATTGTCCTAAATAATACCACTTATCAAGTATTTTATACATACAAAAATAAGCCCTAATGACATGTACAATAAGTGAATAAATTGGGTGTGTCTATATTAATAAGATACATATATATAACATAGTGTAATATAATACTTTATAATGAATTATAACTATTACTTTCATACCTATATTAATATGTCTATATATTACATTCATTAACACATATTCACTTTACAGTAGCTCACTTGTTAAAATATAGCTTCCTGCACATTCGTCCAAGGAATAGCGATAGTAAAAGGTGACTCATGCCAATTTGGATAACATACACGCTACAGTTAGCTTTAGCGAAAGAAATACAATAGAAAATAGTAGCGTCCGCCATTCTAAGTTACATGAATACCATTAGCTTTAACGGAAGAAGTGTAATAGAAAATTGGCGCGTCCACCATTTTAAGATACGTACATGCTACTGTTAGTCTTACACAAGATTAATGCAACCGCACATTTAAGAGAACATGGTTATGGGAGTACATACCTGCGTGTAATTAAAATTATAAGAGCAAAGCAAAGAGTGGTAAGCTTCCTCGTCTATATACCTAAACATGTAGAAAAGGAAATAATGAATTGGAAGCACGTTACAAGCTGAAATGGAGATCGCTAGCTAGCAGTAATACATAGCGAAAGCTAGCTGGCTAACCAGCTCGATCACAAAGGTCTATAAAAACTCATTTTTAAGATGAAATACATAACCAAAAATTACGTAGTTACATCGCTGTACTAACAGTACGTAACAGTAACCATTTTCATACATGTAAATCATCATACAAGTCTCTAATCTTTAAATTCATCTGTGCGCTATAACACGTACCTCTCTCAGTCAAATTCAATGCAGACTGAGGAAAGATATGCGAGTTACGTCACTACGTTGCTACACTTAACAGGTGATGTGCTAGGACAATTTACAATCGCAGGTACTCCCTATAACCGTAAAACAGAGGAATTAACACATGTTAATGGAAGAGCGAAGGATTTCCTTGTGAAATTAAATACAACAAATACAGAATATCAGATATGTAAATAAAAACATTTTCTCATCTGCTACATTTCCATAACACTAGCTGCACAATACTGATAAATGATATCATCCATCTTCTCTAATGTCATGACCCTGTCTAGGGTCAGGAGCATGAACAAAAGGGGTAGGATGGCAAAAAAACAAAACAAACAAAAACGGAGAGACAAGGCTCAGTATATTTCAAAGTATGTATTATACAAAGAAGACAACTAAGGCTCACAAAGCTACTAAGTCCACAACCAATGCCAGCTGTAAGCAGATCAATTAACAACAAGGCATTGCTCCTGGAAAGCAAGCCTCGCGTCTCAGGCCATCAACGCAGACTCCCATTCTGAGTACGGCGAACGCGGCTGTGACGACAACAGCGGCGAGGCGTGGCTCCAATGCAGTGTGGCTTCCCCGACAATGCAGAATTACGCCCTTTTTATAGAGCGGAACTTCCAATCATACATCTGCGGAAGGAGCAAGCAATTAGGCGCCATATGCCCACAGGATGTCCTGAAACATAACAGGGAACACAAAGGAACAGAACAAGGCAAAGCACAGGCAAAACACATGCAGGGACGTAACATCTAACTTGGTCTCTGTTGTCCCTTACAACCTTTCTAACACCCCTACCAAATCCCTATTGACTCTCCCATTCCTTCCTTTTATTTGCCCTAGGCCACTTAACTCTAAGCTTCAGCCCTCCACTCTTCTCCCTGCCTGACAGACTGACCTCGCTACTACCTCCATCTCCCTTTATAGTGTTTGTTCCATCCTCCTCAGTAACAGGGGTAATGACATCCTGCAAACTGTGAATTTCTACCTGTGGCTGGACAAGTAAACTGACTTGACTGACTGAAAAGTACTGCTCAATGCGACAGCCCTGCACTCCCTCTAACAAACACTTTCTCCTTCCCTGATTTGTTCTGAGGCCGTTTGCTGTTGTTACTTTCTGCCAGCCACAAGAACAGACCTGAAGCTTCTTTCTCTCTACCACTGAGCCCCTATCTACCGTTGATGTGCTAATCCTTCTCATAGTCTCATCTGTTCCGTGGTCTGTAACGGGGTAATCTGCCTGTGAGTCTTCTTCTGCTCTTGCAGAATAGGGGTCTCTCCTTCATCTGACGAAAAGAGTAAAATTTTGTAGAAAGGCTCTAAATCAATATCAATATCAACATAAAAGTCTTCCAAAATCTCATTTACTGACTGGATATTAGTGAACAGCTCCCCATTTTGTTCCTAATACCAGAGATGTGAGCCCTTTTTTGTCAAACTGAAGGCCAGCAATATTCTTGGCCTAGCTCCATTTGCATAATATCATTGTCTGGTGAGGTGTAAAATCAACTCAGCTTTAGCTAAGGACAAGGCATTATAGTCTACCCTCAGTGCAGCAATCAACTGGCCTCATGTTTCAGAGAATTTCTGTGACTATCTTCTCTCCAAGCTTAAGTTCAGAAAATCATGTTCAAATTTCATTGTTAGGACAATGCCGCACAATTTCCTCCAACAAAACACTTGGTAACTTCAAACAAAGATTGAGGTTTCTGACGTGTCAGCATTAAAATTCCTTTAGTTTTGTGTGTAGCTGAGAGAAACTCCCATCTTTAGGAAGACCTAAACACTCCCATGTTTAGGTTTTCCTGTATTACCTCAGTTGATTCTATACTGTTGGCTAGACCCCCTAGTTTTGTGTCATCTGCAAATTTTACTATTTTACTACTAACCTCTGCATCAAGATCATTTATGTATATAAGAAATAGCAAAGGCCCCAACACCGATCCCTGCGGGACTCCACTTCGTACAGGACCCTGCTCTGATACAATTCCTCCCACAGTTACAGTCTGCTTTCTATTAGACAACCAACTTCAAACCCACTCAGTGGTAGCTCCTGTAATTCCTGCAGATTTCATTTTCAATATGAGCCTCTCGTGCGGAACTTTGTCAAATGCCTTTTGAAAGTCCAAATAGATAATATCATATGCTTGGTTTAAGTCCAGACATGCTGTAGCTTCCTCAAAGAAGTCCAGGAGGTTTGTTAAGCACGACCTCCCTCTGCGAAAACCGTGTTGGCTATCATTTAGAACACCATTTGGTTCCAGGAATAATTCCAAATTATCCCTAATGATGGATTCCAGTATTTTGCATGCGATACAAGTTAAGCTGACAGGCCTATAATTTCCTGGTTCAGTCCGGTCTCCTTTCTACACTGCCATGTTTCCAGTCATCAGGTATTTCTCCAGTTTTAAGGGATTGCTTAATAATAACTGTCAGAGGCTTGTAAACCACCTCTGCTAGTTCTCTGAGAACTCTTGGATATATTATATCAGGGTCTGCTGCCTTATTTGTTTTAAGTTTTTGAAGTTTATCTAGTACTTCTGCATCATTTAAATCAATTTCATCTATAAGTCTCTGAGAACTGACTGCACCTGAAGGCATATGCAAAAACACTTCATTAGTGAAACTCTCCACAAAGTAACTGTAGCTTTGTTATCGTAAACCATAACCACATCCTTATTTTTTATTATTTTTATTTTTATTATTATTTCATATATTTTTATTATTTTTTGACCATAACATTGAAAAAAATGTTTAGAGTTGCTCTTTGCATCTAGTGCAATTTGTCTTTCATAACACCTTTTGGCTTCCCTTATTTTTTTCTTAACTTGAGCTCGCATATTACTGTATTCAATCTTATTACTAGCTGAGCTCTCCAACTTGTATTTTCTAAATAATTTCCTTTTTTGTTTCAAACTGTTCCGTAGCGACTTATGCATCCACTGTGGATGCTTCTTTTTCAGTATATATAGCTATATATAGCTATCATTCTAACAATCATTCATTCATTATAACAATTAATTTTCAAATAAAATATGTAAGTCTATCACAGTTAATCAATAGATAAATGTAACTTTTGGTTTGCATCTATGAGCACCCCTTTGGACCTATTTTTGGCCCAATAATGGACCACCACATAGTAATATTTATTTTAAAATTGATGGATGTACTGCCTTTACAGGTGAGTTTTTGAATAAAAGCAAGTGAGACATGCTTCTGGCATAAGAAATCTAAACATCTAGTTTAGAACATTCCAGGATGTTATGCATATTCTAAACTCAGCCCACTAATTCACAGTAAAGGGATAATTTACAAGGGAAAATTACAGTAAATGCCTAACCACAAAAAATAAGCAATGATATTTTATAGGACAACCAAGTGTGTACAAGTATCTGCATGTATCAGATCCTCCAGGGGTCAGATGCTGATGCAGATGCTGTAGATGTGGCAGTAGGGAACATAGCTTGGCGGAAGTCCAGCTTCTGTAATAGCGCTGAAATGTTCTTGTCTGTCAAAAAAAAAAAAAAAAAACTTTGATAAAAAAGAGAGGGTTTGAGTTTGAATTTTTGTCTATTCTGTGAGGCCATAAGTTCAAAACGAAAAACAGCAGCACATGCTTGAATAGAATAGCTTGCCTGTCACCATACCTCAGTAGCTTGAGTATCAGAACACGGGATTTATTGGCCTTGCCACCATAAATCCGATGCATCCTCTCTATCTCAGTGTCTCTGCCTGCTAATAATGGCATCCACCAAGGGATATTAAGTTTAGGAAAGCTGTTAGCATCCTGCCTCTCCTCACTCACTGGGAGGCCCACTAGTCAAACATTGTCCATCCTCCTACCTTTCAGCTCAAATAGCTTTACAAGGAGGGCACCTCTCTTTTGTTTCATGTCATCCAGCTCTTACCTATCAGCTCTGGCAGAATTTTGTACTATACAGATCCTGAACTGCATCTTATTTAGCTATTTAGTCTGTTGCTTTCTAACCCTAACTGGCTAATGAATAACCTGATAACTGTCAGACATCAAAGCATAGTCTCAGCTGAAACTTGACTGATTACTTATTACTTCATCAATAGCCTGTTTCTGCTCAAAGTGGGTATGCTGTACTCCATTCAAATTACTGTATCAAGTTCCTCTTTCAAGCTGCCAGAGCTGTCCTTCAGGAAATGATGTAAAAGACAGTTGAGAGGCCATCACCCTTAAAATTATTTTCGGATATGAATGAAATACTGAATTGTAGAGAGACCGCTAAGATCACATCTGATTTTGTGAAACCAAGACTTTGTACTGATTTTTTTCCCTTTACTAACCCTTCTTGTTGGAATGATATTGTCTGATACACTCATGCACCAACACAAGTGTTTTTTACGCTGCAGTGGAGTACAGTGAATGAATTAAGTGCCTTCTAGAGGATGGTTGCGGCTTAACTGAAATCTTCCAAGCAACCTGCAGGCATCTGATGAGTAATGGGATGCCTGAGAGCAGTGACATGAATAATTCCTATCCGCATACCATCCCAGTCACCATGAGCTGATGATACAGCTGGGATTGAACCCAGCCATACACCTCGACTTGCACTCAAAGTAAACGCCTCAACCACTGAGCTACTCAAGAGCTCCGAAACTCATCTTACTGATTCTGAATGTAACAGACATGAAAGAGGTTTGCATCTCTGCAAGTGAGATCTGAACCTCTGCTCTCATCACTTTAATCACCATTGTGATTACCAATTGAGCTAAAGGCAATTAGTCCTTAGCTCCATGGGCTCCATGATGCTGTCTAGCTATCTCTAACCTAATGACATAACCAAGAAAAGTGTTTTGTTATGTGCTAACCTACTGGCTTTACACAGAACTCACAAGCTATGGTCCTTTCAGCTCTGCTATGCTAACCTCCCTTTGACATCCTCCTTCTTTGCAGCTGTTTTTTTAATCACACTGTTGGATGTGAAGTCAGGGCAAACACAGGGGTTGCACTTCCTCTCTTTATTCTAGCAAATGGGACATAGCATAATGTCAGGATAAGTTAGGCAACAGGAAATGTGTGCAATTTTCTGCCAACAAAGTTGATAAAAAGTTTTTTTGCTGATGATAGGGCATGTAAAAATATTAAGTTTAAAATCTACATTCAATCATCTTTTCAATGTACATTCTATCATGTGATTATATGGTTTTCACATAGTTTGTAGGCAGTTAATAACCTATTTAGGGAATTATTTTTTAAGAAAAATGCATTTCATCCAATTTTTTCCTTTTTTGTTTTTAACGAAGAACTTTAAAAAAAGAATTCTCAATGTTGTAAAAATGAGCTCAGGGTGTTCGGAAAGTAACATTACTTATTGACTGGCAAATATCAACCACCATTATATTACATTAGCATTTCATTTAGCAGCCACCATTTTAGGATCCAATAAATTTTTATCTAGCTAGTTAGGAAATGCAATTCTGACACATTACTTGAATAACAGACCTGGCAAATGGACATAAAAACATAGTATGTCAGAAGGTTATGTTACGCAACAAGGCAATCTGTTTTCTTGAATACAATCAAATAAAAACAAGTCAATTTCTCTTACTCTTACTGTCATTGGGTCTATATAGCTAGCACTGCTTGGCATATAACTGGCATTACATAATGACTGCCATATTAAAACAGTGTTGTTAAAAAGCTAAACTTTCATAATCGCTAATGATTGGAGGAAACTCAATTCAATTATATTGTATGCGAACTTAATTAGTTATTACAATCCACCATCAATTTCAATGCATGATATATTATTTTGCATGAAAAATGAAAATTTAACTCTTCCAAATACAAAGTTTTCTGCTGGAGACAGAAAGACAGGAAATGGAAGTAAGCAATATTGCTTTGCTCTGTCATTTCTTCTCATGGTCTCATATCGCTGTTACGCTGATGACACTGAACTGTTCCACTTGTTACCCCCCTCTGATGGCTATCACAGCTTGCCGAGCTGATGTGTCCTCATGGATAGCTCAGTTTTGTTAAGACAGAATTTTTGTATCTCCCAGCTATGTCTTCTCCTTTGTAGGACTGATGGACACAAACTATATAGCGGCAGCTAGTAGAGCCTGTAAAATGTGCAGTCAAACCCCTACAGCTCATTCAGAATGTTGCTGCTTGGTTGGCCTACAGTACACTAATTCTCCATTGGTTACTGGTGATGGCTTGCATCTGTTTCAAAATGTTGGTTTTACCAACATTTAGCCTACCAGGCAGTGCAAGGTTCAGCTTCCCATGTATTTTCAATAGATCATCAGATCCCACATACCAGCCAGACCATTGCTCTCAACCACTTCAGGAGACTTGGCTATCCTCTCACAGTTATGCATCCTGGTCATGTATTCTGTCCATCTTCGTCCCTGTGTGGTGGAATGAGCTATCTGTTGCAGTCAGAACTGCTTAATAGGCACATTTTTTGCAGAGTGAAGATGGTTCAGAAGCTACCTCATTTCCCATACCCTAGTGTGATCACTTGTTCCTTTTTTATGTATCTTTTGTATGTTGTACATTTGTTGTTTATAGTTTTTTGTAGTTGTATAATTTTTCACATAATAATAGAGATGTTGCATTTCAAGTACATTTTTGTTTTTGTGATCTCAGAACCTTGTTTGACATAGACACATGTTGATTATGCCTAGCTGTGTCCTTGTTTTTTTAAATTTCATGCTATTTTGTAAAATGCACTTTGGAATTCACTCTGGATGAGAGTGTCTACTAAATGACAAAATTTAAATCTAAGTTTTTGGTTTGAAGCATTCCATATATTTCAGTGGTCAGATTATTGGATTGTGAGAGATAAAAGTAAACTTGTTGACAAGTTAGAAGACCTCTTGTATTACAGTTAGTGGGCTTTATAGGTAGAGTAGTATGTTGTCTGTATATTGACTATTCTATGTGTAAATGTTGATGCTTTGGTTCCAGTGGTATAATCATTCAAATGCAAGCTGCTAATGGTTCAATAAATATCACAAACAATGAAGATGAGAGTAAACATCCTAATCTTGTGACCGAGTCGAGTGAAAACTCATGAAATTAGTGATGACTGATGCATTGGATAAATTATTCTCCAAACCTGTTTTTTAAGGTAGCAAGTAAAAAACTACTGATTAAATTGAACAGACAAAGCAGATCATGATGATGTCCCTTGATAAAACCTGTTTGATCTAGATGATTTAATGGTGGGATGATAGGCTCAATTATAATGGCAGAAGTTTACTAATAAAGTTGATGTCTGTGTTGAGGAAGAGAGGGCATTGTTCATGTGAGGTAGTATGGTTGAGGAGCCTTGTATTTTCCTGACCATTTTCATAAATAATAAATAATAATGGCATGTGTGAAATAGCATCTGTGAAAAATTCAGCAGGGTAGCTATCAGATCTGGTTTATTATTGTTAGGCATCAAGTTGACTACTTTTTTGAAGTCATCAGACATGCAGCATGTCTAGTGTGCTTGATTGTTCTTTAGTGGATTTTGTTGTTAATTGTTGATAAAAGTTGATAATGTTGTTTAAACATGTACGATTGTACGATGATTTGTATAGGTTATTGTAAAATGTTCTGAAACTATCACATATATCTTTTGGAGTCTGCTTTGGGATAATCAGTATTCTTAATTGGTATAATAAGTTTTAACCCATTCCTTTTCAGTGGGGTTGAAATTAATTTTCCTGATTTGGCATTATATTAAAAATAAGTGTGTCTAAAAAAGTGTTTGCATGTTAAATTATTTAAATTTGGTCACTCTTAGTTCCTTTGGAACTGATTTTGAATAGGTGTCTGAATTTGAAATATTTATATATTTTCTGTTGTGCGTTTCATCTAAACATGGAGAATTTTTCCACCAAGAACAACTTCTCCAGTTTCCCAAAGTAATGTGGATGATGTTGATGGAGAGTTCAGGGAAAGATTCCCGGTCTCTCTTGAAATATGTGTTGAATTCAGGGTCTTTCAGCAATGATGTGTTAGCTTCAGTCCAATGAATGAAACTAACTGGTGCATGGACCATGCATTGAACATGATGGAGTTGCTTCTGAGAATAAAGTCATTTCAAGAATATGGTTTATGGTGATTTGAAAAGTAAGAACATTCTGTCTGATCTGTGATGTGTAGTCACCATGTATCACCAAGACTGAAGTCATTCTTGTACTGTCTCAGGTTTTCGGTTGAATTCTGTGGTCTTGAATTCCCTGCAGTATTAGAATATTTGACATTTGGATTAATGACAATGTTGAAGTCATATGATGATGATAGTAATAATAATAGTAATAATAATAATAATAATAATAATAATAAAACAACAATAATAATAAGAAGAAATGATCTTTTCATATATAAAACTGTGTATACTGAACATCCCCACAAGCAAAATTTTTCTTGGGACAGATCCCCCATTTTTCTCTGATGTTACCTTGCATTCTGACAAGATGTTTTGTAAATATATTGTGTGCTTGTCTTTAAGCAGTTTTATATGAATGAGTGAGATTAGTCTGGATTACTAAATATGCTGTACTAAGGATTTAGAAGAGGGCTAAGGAGGTGATTTAAAGCTCAGATAAATCTTCTATGTGGCAGGCTGGGACTGGAACGTGGGGAGACCGCTAAAACGGCTCTGGATGTGATCACCAGGCTCCTGGAACAGCATGGCCAGGGGGGAGCCTGTAGGGAAGACCCTGTACCATTCAGCTACCACAACACTTTCTTGCTGGCTGACCGCTCAGAGGCCTGGGTGCTGGAGACAGCTGGGAAATTCTGGGCAGCTGAGAGAATCATTGGTGAGAATGTGGGGGGACTTTTTTGGCAGTGACAAGTGTTGACTCATGTTTAATGAAAGAAAAGACAGTGTACCAATGTGTCTGAGGTGTGGAGAGAACACAGTTTTAGTGAACTGATGCTGCATTGAGTGAAGTCTAGAGGATAATTCGACAGGAATCAAACATTTAACAAAAATAACATAAATTCGGGAAAATTTTATATTTTTTCTGAGTCACAGCTCTTTAGGTCTGGAAAATCATCTTTTTTAACACACTTTCAGACATTTATACATTTCAACTCACATTCTTGAACTGAAAATCTAGTTTATACGATACTTTCCTTCAAACCTTACGTATTGCACCGCAGTCACCTCTCAGTCTCTCAGTCAATTTTATCTGCACTTCACACTACACATTTCCAGTCCTGTTTTTCTTCTTTTGCTTACCTTTCTATAACTGACATTATGTGAATTTGCAGATGCAGATGCTAGAATAACTGTTTGTCTCTTCTTACTGTTTGCATGTGCAGAGGGAGTCAGAAACATCTCCAATCAGCTGACAATCGGGTCAGACATTATGGCAGAGCACCCCCAGCTCCGCAGTATAGCTCAGTCCCAGGGCTGGTGGAATGGAGAAGGGGAGTTTAATTTTGCCATGGCCTTCACCCCTGACCAACTCCCCACCAGAATGGAGGCTGCTAAGAAACGGTACCAGTGTGGCACTGAGCTGCTTCGGCAACATGATGGTGAGGGGCTTTGGGTGAAAGATGCTTTCATACACACACTGTCTGAAGCACAGATACTGAAAATATTACAATGGCTTACTTGAGTATTATTGTTAAATATGCTGTTTTCTGGGCTTCAAGGAAATTACTTATGCAGCTTGCTACTAAAGTATCAGGGTAATCCTAAAGATAAAGACATTACAGTTGCCTCATCCAGATATAAAATATGTAGCACACCATTACCAACAATTAATTATAAATATGTGGATGGGCATGAATAATAACCTTCCAAAATCTTAGCCTTATGGACAGACATTAAGTTCAAAATTTGTGAATGAGACTGACAATTGTTTGACGGGGTATTGAGAAAAAGAAACATCATTTTGTGTGCTGGGCAGTGCGTAAACTGTTAACGAGTTACATTCAGCTACTGTATGTGGTGTAACATGATTTGAGGCAGCACTAAACTGACAAGGATTTAGCAGTGGCTTTCAGAAGTAGTTAGGGGAGAATTTATACCTAATACCTAGCATTGCTAGACATTTGATTAATATGAATTATGGAAATATTTAACACATTTAGTGTATGTGGCAGAAATTAACATTGTAAGACTGGCTTATACTAGTGGTAAAGCAATATAAGGATTGTTACAACTTTAAGAAAGATTCCTAAAAATCCTGCTGTCTATGTCCTGAATAAGCAGGATTCAACCAACTGCCTACTTCATCTCGCTAAATGATCTTCTTGATCCCAAGTATTCTGGCTTTAAGGCCAACCACTCAACCACAATTACTCCTCTTTTTTCACATTCCAGTCAGCAAAAGCAGCCTTCCTGTTTTTGGTGCTGATCCCCCTATCTGCCACATTTGTCATAATTAACTATGAGGTCCTCTTTTCCACTTTGGCAGAGATGGGTAACTCAACCCCATGCTGAAACAGAGCCCTGGAAAGGCCTTTTCTGTATGAATGAAGGATCTGCCCCCACTGCAGCTACCCATGGTTTGAGACAAGAATTGGATTATAGGACACATCATGTTCCCTTCCACTTGCTGGTTCTATAAATATTACTACTCCTCCCAGGCAAAGTGACTATGGAAGTGATGATGGGGATCCTGCGGGACAAGCCCAGTGGGATCTGCATGGATTCTGGAGGATTCCGCACCACTGGGAGCATGGTGTCTGTCCTGCCCAGGGACCCAGGCCTGAAATGCATTCATTTCTTCACAGCAACACCAGACCCATCCAGGTATCAAACCCGCTGTCTGTTTCTGAGGTGTGTCAGAGTCTAGAGGGTCTAGTGATACTGTAGCTGTCTTCCATCTGCATTTACGTCACCTGACAGTCATGAAAGGTTGGTACAGTGTTTACCCTGACAAATTGACATGGGCCATTTGCTCTGAGATTACATTTACATTTTTTAGCTTACTGATATTACATTACACTACTGACATTTAGCAGATGCTCTTATCCAGTGTGATTTACATTGGTTACAGTTTTTTTAAACAATATTATCCATTTATACAGCTGGATATTTACTGAGGTAATAACAGGTTAAGTACCTGGTTACCAAGGATACAGCAGCAGTGGCCCAGAAGGGAATTGAACCAGCAACCTTTCGGTTACAAGTCCTGCTCCTTAACCACTATGCTACACTGCCGTCCTGACAATAACCAAGATATCACAGTGGTGAAAGAATTGCCTTTGTTCCATGGTAGATGGTGGATAGGACTCGAATGTATAGCATAGTGGTTAAGGAGCAGGACTCGTAACCGAAAGGTTGCCGGTTTGATCCCTGCTGGGACACTGCTGCTGTACCCTTGGGCAAGGTACTTAACCCACAATTGCCTCAGTAAACATCCAGCTGTATAAATGGATAACATTGTAAAGAACTGTAACCTGTGTAAGTCGCTCTGGGTAAGACCGTCTGCTAAATAATGTACTGTAATGTAATGTAATAGGTTGCCCATGGTTTCCTCACCTCACTACCCTCAAACACTCTGTGATTCCTGTGATTCCTCGGGTGCCTTTGAGTTGTTGGTTGCTCTCTTCCAATGAGTGCCCACTCCAGTGTGTAGTGGTCTATGTGCAACTGTATCAGAGGATTGCATTTATTGCATCTCGCTTTAGCAGTCCTGTATGATTTCAGAGGTTGTCATGGAGAGACAACTGATAATGTAATAACTCTGGATGATGTAATAAACTTGCTGAATGGTTAGTGAAATAACAGTTATTATGTTATCAGATAACAGTTTTTGTGAATAATAATTTCAGTGAATAATGAAATGACCTAACCCAACTTACCAAGTTGAAGTTACATTATTCAGTAGAAATTACTTGAAGGTCATTATGTTATCCATTCAGCAACTTTGTTACATTGTCTGTGAGTTATTATATTAACTAATTCTATGACATTATAAGTGCTAAATGTATTAAATTATAAAAAAGTTATTACTTCATGTCGAGTTATTGCAATATTGGTTGTTACTTGAGCCAAGTATACAAATGAAGATTCCAAAACAGAGTTGCATAAAAAGGAGACAAGCTTTAATAATAACAGTAACATATGACAAATATGGAAAAGGAATATTCTGCTGAAGACCAGTAGTTCAAGTAGATCAAATGGCTACCCAGCTAACAGTTTCTAGACCCCAGTACATTCTAGGAATGCTTTCTAAGTTCTTTTAAAGTAAGGAGGGAAAGGAAAGTAAAGAAATGTTCTTTTAAATTCAATTAAATTATCCTAGTTTTCTCAGGAAAGTTCTCATCTTGAAAGGGTTTTGTGAAAGTCGTGTTACAGACTCTATATAACTTATTCAGAATGTTATTGGAAAATGCGTTGAAGCAACAGTCACCAAATGAACAATATTATGTAGAGGGTTTGAAAGAAAATATTCATTACGATCAGGATGTAATTTTAGTTGTTAAAGTTCATTAGTAACATTCAAAAGATTGCTTGAAAACAGTCTCCTAATGTCCTAATCTGAACATTACTGTAAAACATTAAGGAAAGGTTTCTTAAAATTGTTATTTGAGAAAAATAGACAAACCTGCAACAACCTTTAAACCTTTAACCTTTCAAATAAATAAGATACCAAATCTTTTTGACTGGTGTCTTTCCTTGTCAATAGGACATAAAAAATGGATTATGGATCATTAGCCCATTTTTATATTAATTTTGTCTACCAAATACTAGTCTGAAAGTCACTGATATAAAAGTATATAATAGCATTTGTCTTTTTTCTGGAGGCCCTCTCAAGTGAATTTCTGGCAATACATATTTGGCAAATATTGAGTGATGGAAGACGGGAGCTGCACTGCAGGATACCGTCCTTATTCAGCTCATGCTTTCTGTGACCAAATTGAATACAATGAGGAGTGCAACATTTGTTTGTTTGGCTGTGTTGGATTTCGGTGAAATTGATACACTTGCAAGCTGTAATGATCACTAAAATAATCACCACTATTCTTCAGCTGCCAATCCCTTCATTCAACATTTTAATTGAAAAAAATAGCATGAAACTGAACTATTAATTGGCTATCCTTAGTATCCAATATATGCAAAAAAAAAAAGGTACAGCTGGCTTTTGAGATGGAGGTAGAGGGAGGGTCAATCTGTCAGAATATGACATTGCCCTGTTCACCATTAAAATCAGGTCCTCTGTCTGTGCCATGTGTCAGAATATGTGTTCTAATTGTTTGCTAGCATGTTAAAATTTGTCTTTAGCTATGCTCATCAGTAGGTATTTCGGCCACTTGAGTGAAGCAGAAGCATTTTTGTTGTTCTATCTTACTTTGTGCTATCTCACTGTCAGATTAGGGGTCTGTTTTCACCTGTCAGTGTTGGGTTTACCCTGATCTCCCTGTCCTTGTAGGTCTGTGTTCAAGCCCTTTATCTTCACTGAGTCAGTGATGCCAGTACCAAGAGTCATGTCTCCACAGTATGGGCTGGATGACCCTGCCAGAAAGCAGCCACGCTTCCAGACCAAAGTGGACCGACGCCATGAGCTATATAAAGCCCACCAGGCAGCTCTGAACACCATGGAGACCAACCTGGTGAATGAGGGGTTAATGTGTGGCCACAGGAAAAGAGAGGAGTTAGAAGAGTGTATCACTGTCCCCCTATCATTAGCAGAGCCTTTGAGTTCTTAAATGGCACTGTGTGGATGAAAAGTTCTTCAACAGTTGTCATGGGTTTTTTCAGCATGCTTAAAATACTGTGTAAATTTTATTTAATTTGCACTCTGTGACAGTGCACAGTATGTGGAGGTGAATTCATTAGTCATCCTGAACTTCATCTTACGTTTATCTCACTCCATCTCTCCCAGGAGGCAGGGTCTCAACTGCAGGAGACTCTGCGAAGCTTGGAGGCTCAGTGTCTGACTGACATTGCTGCATTGCTGTGTGGGGCAACAATGGAAGGGGAGGAGCTGGGGGACCTATTCTTTGACTGTGTGGACACAGAGCTGAAGTTCTACCAGTGAGTGTGCCGAGGTACAGAGAGAGGGCATATGTTAATGAATGTGTGACTCAATACTGAGAGGTTAACCATTGTGTCTACTGTTAAATTTATACTTTATGTTTATGGTGATGAATATTTACCAATCCCAATTTTATGTGATTTTGCTGGGCAGAAAGTCTTATGTTTGTTATAGCCAATACCAGATCACTGAAGAGGAGAAGCATAATGACACGCACAGCACCCTTTATACAGGTAGCCTAGTCAATACAACGGTTTATGTAGACTGGGATATTGTATATTTCCATATATATATATATATATATATATATATATATATATTAGCATACTGTAGAAGCAGTAGCTCAAACTATTATTTGTATATGTGCAATAAACCACAAGAGGAACAATTTTCTTAGCTAGTTATGGGTACAATCCATTGACACTCACCCATTAGTATTAGTATATTGACAGTTAATTAACCTTAACAAAGACACTTTTGATTTGGGGGCAACTTAAAAACATATTTCTGTCATGTAAAAATTATGATCTTATATTTGTTGAGTATTTCACTACATCAATTACCCAATGAAATTGTTGAAAATTAAATGTCACTAATGTGATCAGGCTTCCTGATGTCAGCTGAAAGCATACTTAAACCCTGTTACATGCTACCCTCAGCACTGAGTTAGCTTCAAAGACAATTTGTCACACCTTTTAAAGACTTATAAATGATTCAGACACAGCCATTTTTATCCTCCTTACTTTCAAACCTCCTTACTTTTCGGAATCATTATTCAGAATGTCACATGTACATGTTGGGTAATTGCTGTTGACAGCACTGCAACGCATACACACACACACACACAGCTTCTGTTGACACTGCTACACTGGCTTCTTTTATTTTGTCATTCTTTTTTGGAGTTGCTTTTAACCCATCCCTTTTAATATACTGAAATCCGATGGTTCATATGCAAGAGATGTAGATGAATGGCAGACTCCACCACTGTCCCTCAAAACACCATACAGGTGAAGCCCACTTGAGCTACTGGTACTGGAGGCCATTGTGTATAGTGGAGTTGGTCTGAATGCAGTTAATCTTGTAATCTTGTATGGTATTATATTATAACTACCACTATCCCATCTTACCAAGGAAATGTTTTCAGAACATTTCAGCAACATCACAAGATCTGTCTGGCAATGTGTCATCCAATCAAATCAATATAGCAACACAAATGGGAGAGTGGAACTATATGATCAGTAGTGTGCTGTAAATGTAATAAATGAGTAGTGAATGAATAAAATGCAAGCTTGGCATTAATAAGGTGTCTGTATTTGATTGAATGCAGTCCTTAGTTGTTGGAGCTCATGTACAGGTAATGTTGTTACAATATTTCACATTTGCCAGTCATACACATGTATATGTAAAACAGTATGTGTATCAAGAGCAACAGTGCATAGTGTCACTATCCCTGTGAAATTATTCTTAATTACTCAATGTAACCATTGAGTCTGGTTAGTAAATTCCAAGACAAGTGTCCCAACAGAGTGGCAGTCTTGGAATGCCAAAGGTACTATTTTACCATTATGTCTCATTTCTTTGACAAATTGCAGAATGGTCCACTTCTCGAAAATGCCCCCGCTTAAAGTTTTTTCTTTTTTTTAACATTGCATCCATGTTGCTGAATCCAAGTCTTTATTTCAAAGTCTCCATATCTATGGAAAGGCCTATGGTATTGACAGGGTAATCATATATTGAAAGATCTGCATCAAAATAAATCACTGGAATCATCTTCATCTGAGACAGTGATTACTTTTTAATTTCTAATAATTAATTTTAAATCATTTTATTTTTAATACTTTAATGACTATTATTAATTTAATAATTTATAATAATCATTTTCACCCTACCAGATATCTAGATATCTACACTAACACTGTGGTAAAGCTGGTGCCACTTTGTAAAATGAAACAGTTCTATCGTGAAAGAACCCAGTGTGACCAAACAATAGGTTTGGTCTTAAACAGAAAACAACAAACAACAAATGCTAACTTCCTGTTGTCAGGAGAGTACCAGGCATTTTATGGTTCTTTGCACTGGTCTGGATTTTTATCCTTCATTACTCAGGACCAGACCAAGGCCATAAAATACACAACAAATATGCACACATAGCAGGCAAAAGGGCGAGTGGCCTACAACCATAAATACCCCTAAATCAGTGACCTCAGGTCACATACCTACTTAATATAAGCAGCCATTGCTTTAAGAATTGCAAGAAATTCCCTAGAACCCAATCAGATACTTTAAAATTTCAAACTAATGTAATGGATTTACATTTGATTTGGCCAGATGGTACGCCCGCTTTGTGTATTGGTAAGCATTAATCTGCCCCTCAGATGCCCCTCAGATGTAGAATCCTTGGCTAAACGGTGGCTGCAGTCATGTTTGGTTTAATCTGAAAGAGGTTCAGGCAGGGGCGTAGGAACCGGGGGGGACGGGGGGGGGACACGTCCCCCCCAATATCAAACTCTCCTACGCCCTTGGGTTCAGGTGCCAAATACTTCTAATATAATATTAAAGAACACTGCCTTTTTGGCCAATCTTAAAGCTACTTCTCAAAAACAGGAACATCCAGATAGACCAGAACTGCGGAGGGTTGCCTTCTCCGGTTCCTGAGTACAATCAGCTTGTGTGTGTGTGTGTGTGTACGTGTGTATGGCGTCAGATTTATGTCAAAAGTCACGAGCGCAGAAAACATTCACACAAGCACAGAAAACATTCTTGCAAGCACATAAAACGTTCTCGCGAGTGCAGAAAATATTCTTGTGCGCAAAGCAGCCACCACGTGCGAGAGAATTTCTGCTTGGCGAGCATTGGAGGGCATACGCGCTCACGCAGGTTAACCCTGCTCTTGAAATTGAGTTATGCTCGTGCAAATCGACCTGAGTTTTGACAATTTGGGGGCAGAAACCAAGGCAGGCACTGGCCTTCTTATGATTGGTCATTTTCAACGCAGTCACACCCACACAACCTCCTTGAACCTTGATTGACAGCTTCCGTTAACTGAACGACAGGCAGACAGTGTTTGACCAGGCTTGTTATATTTCCAACAACTGAGTCCTGACAAAAAGTTCAGAGTTAAAGACACAGTGGACGGAACAGTGGCGGCGACACTTGAATATTTACATGTAAGTGATACTGATAGATGGCTTCGTCTAACAGCCCAGCAATTTACTTACTTTAATGTTACTTAACATTTGGTCTATTGCATGCAATCGGCTGAACGATAGGGGAAGCATAGCTAACGTTAGCTATTTACATGTTCCAACAAAATTTCAGAGTAAGTAAATTGCTGGGTTGTTAGACGAAGCCATCTGTCAGTATCACTTATACATCACATATAAATCTTCAGGTGTCACCGCCATTGTTCCGTCCACTGTGTCTTCAACTCCAAACTTGTTGTCAGGACTCAGTCGTTTGAAATATCAGACATGGGCTGAAGACATACCTCTTCAGACTCCACCTGGTCTGACACCCTTGCCATTTGACCTTGTAAAACTAAGATTCTTGGCTACTTGTAGCACTATCTCTTACGTTGTATTTGTAGTACGTTTTTGCCTAGGTAGTATAGCAGCACTTTATTGTCCCAGTGGCTGTATTTGATATTTGTAACCTCAGATCAGTTCTGTCTCGCTACACTGACCTTGCGCTCAGCTTCATCACTATCTGTATTGTATGACCTGTACTACACATCTTGCCCTTGTGCCTGTTGTTTTCCCACTATTTGCACTTTTGTACATCGCTTTGGATAAAAGCGTCTGCTAAATGAATAAATGTAAATGTAAAAATATAGCTGCAAGCAGTGATACACAGGCCAAGCACAATGAGGGCCATGGTTAAAAAACACAAAACTTATTGGAAATCCTCAGGGTGTGGTTTTAAGCACACGTACCAAGACATTGAAACCATTATGTGTGCTTAACTTGTCATGACTGAAGGAATCAGAAGAAGAAATAATTATAATTTTAGGCCATGCAATTCAAAGGATTTGTTAAAATACAAGTACAAAATTGTTAAATGTTATAGCACCACCTACTGATCAAATGACACTAAAATACTTTGGCATCCTCAGGGCATAGTCACAAACACAGTCACCAAATTTGCTGTCAGTACACAAAAGCATTGTGTAGATATGGCCTCAGTACCTGTTTGGCGTCTTCGCTGTTGACTTTGTTGACGTACTAGGTTCAAAGAAGGGCAACTAAATTAGTTCCTGGCACGAAATATAAAAGCTACGAGGAAAGACTCAAGTTACTTAACCTATTTAGACTAAGCGAGAGGAGGCTTAGGGGTGATTTAATTGAGGTATTTAAATTTATTAAAGGACTCAATAAGGTTAACCATAATAGATTTTTTAGGGTGAGTTCAGTCTGTAAAACAAGAGGACATAAATGGAAAAGTAAGTTAAGTTAAGAGTAAGTTCCGCACTGATATAAGGAAATATTATTTTACACAAAGAATTATCAATACATGGAATTGGTTGCCAGGTCATGTAGTTGAGGCAGAGACCCTTGCTGTGTTCAAGTCTAGACTTGATGCAGTTTTGGATACTCTTTAATTAAGAAATGGCGAACTTAGTTGGGCCAAATGGCCTGTTCTCATAATCAGATGAGATCAGATCAGAACTCTTTGTGTAAAATAATATTTCCTTATATCAGTGCAGAACTTACTCTTAACTAGTTTCCATTTATGTCCTCTTGTTTTACAGACTGAACTCACCCTAAAGAATCTATTATAGTTAACCTTATTGATTCCTTTTATAAATTTAAATACCTGAATTAAATCACCCCTAAGCCTCCTCTCGCTTAGTCTAAACAGGTTAAGTATCTTGAGTCTTTCCTCATATCTTTTGTATTTCATGCCAGGAACTAATTTAGTTGCCCTTCTTTGAACCTTTTCTAGAGCTTCGATATCTTTTTTATCGTGCAGTGCCCAGAACTGCACACAGTATTCCAGGTGCGGTCTGACTAAGGCATTGTATAATTTCAATATAACCTCTTTAGATTTATACTCAATACTTTTGGCTATATATCCCAGCATCCTGTTGGCCTTTTTTACTGCTACAGCACACTGCCTAGATCCTGTTAAGCTTGGGTCAACCATTACTCCCAAGTCCTTTTCAAATTGAGCACATTCTAGTTTTTTTCCAC
Source organism: Megalops cyprinoides (assembly GCF_013368585.1). NCBI lineage: Eukaryota > Metazoa > Chordata > Actinopteri > Elopiformes > Megalopidae > Megalops > Megalops cyprinoides. The sequence continues at coordinate 72,381,171 of NC_050583.1, forward strand.
CCATGAAGTAGTCATGTCTAAGGTTCTTATTTCCCACATGCAAGACTTTACATTTATCTAAATTGAATGTCATCTGCCAGGTATCTGCCCACTTTTGGATGCTGTTTAGGTCTTCCTGTATTACCTTAGTTGATTCTATACTGTTGGCTAGACCCCCTAGTTTTGTGTCATCTGCAAATAACCTCTGCATCAAGATCATTTATGTATATAAGAAATAGCAAAGGCCCCAACACCGATCCCTGCGGGACTCCACTTCGTACCGGACCCTGCTCTGATACAATTCCTCCCACAGTTACAGTCTGCTTTCTATTAGACAACCAACTTTGAACCCACTCAGTGATAGCTCCTGTAATTCCTGCAGATGTCATTTTCAGTATGAGTCTCTCGTGCGGAACTTTGTCAAATGCCTTTTGAAAGTCCAAATAGATAATATCATAAGCTTGGTTTGAGTCCAGACATGCTGTAGCTTCCTCAAAGAAGTCCAGGAGGTTTGTTAAGCACGACCTCCCTCTGTGAAAACCGTGTTGGCTATCATTTAGAACACCATTTGGTTCCAGGAATAATTCCAAATTATCCCTAATGATGGATTCCAGTATTTTGCATGCGATACAAGTTAAGCTGACAGGCCTATAATTTCCTGGGTCAGTCCGGTCTCCTTTCTTGTAGATAGGTACTACACTGCCATGTTTCCAGTCATCTGGTATTTCTCCAGTTTTAAGGGATTGCTTAAAAATAACTGTCAGAGGCTTGTAAACCACCTCTGCTAGTTCTCGGAGAACTCTTGGATATATTCCATCAGGGCCTGCTGCCTTATTTGTTTTAAGTTTTTGAAGTTTATCTAGTACTTCTGCATCATTTAAATCAATTTCATCTATAAGTCTCTGAGAACTGACTGCACCTGAAGGCATATGCAAAAACACTTCACTAGTGAAACTCTCCACAAAGTAACTGTTTAGTGTATCAGCAATAGCTTTGTTATCGTAAACCATAACCCCATCCTTATTTTTTTTTTTTTAAATGACCAATCATAAGAGGGCCAGTGCCTCCCTTGGTTTCCTCCCCCAAATTGTCAAAACTCAGGTCGATTTGCGTGAGCAGAATTCAACTTTGCGCAAACACAACTCAATTTCAAGAGCAGAGTTAACCCGAGCGAGCGCATATGCCCTCCAGCGCTCGCCAAGCAGAAATTCTCTTGCACATGGTGGCTGCTTTGTGCGCGAGAATGTCTTCTGCGCTCGCGAGCATGTTTTCTGCACTCGCGACTTTTGACATAAATCTGACGCCATACCTGTGTTTCTTTGTGTGTATCTACATGTTCGGATCACTTACCCTTTTATACCCCCAGTTAACTGTACCCTCATGCCATGGGTAAAATGTTGAAAATCCAATGTCGTGTATAAACTTGTATTTCTCAGCATAGCAGCAAAAACACCATTTTACCAGTTTCTCTCAGCCAGCTCTTTCCTCTCAACCCATTCCTATTAATGTTTGGTGTCATGGCGATGCTAGTGAAGGGCTGAATGTAAAAATGATATTTTCGAGATTATATCTGGTATTTCCAGATGTTGGGATCTGAAGCACAAAATTAAGTCCTGAAGAAACTTCCAGGCACTCCCCCACCATAAAATTAATTATGTGTGGGTCAGGGAGGTGGAGAGAGCTTCTTCTTAAGTCAGGCCTAGAACAGGCCTCGATGCTCAGTTTTTGCCTATGCTCAGTCAGCTCAGCCTTGATGTTCAGCCTTATACTCAGATAGATGCTCAGTCATCCGTTCAGTCATCCAGTCCATGGCTCAGTTTCTCCTGCAACTTTTTGGATTTTTTCTGCTATTGTGAATGGTTCCTGTGTTCTTCCTTGGGAGAGGTAAACAATTGGCTTGGGTAATTTTCACTTCACACATTCATTCATCCATTCTGTGATCCATCCATGTTCTTGTTTTGTTAATGTCTTTATGAAATTTAGTGTCTGTTAAGGTAGTGGACCGGGTCTGTAGCCCAGACTCTGAATTCTGTCTTTGTCTTAGTGTAACTGCTCAATAAACCTTTTTAATTTATTCCAGTTGTGATTGTATAATATTGACAAAGGTTGATCCACCAGACTGCTCATTCCCTATCAACGAATTTGGCGATTTAATTGATAATAATAATTGTTCAATTATTTTACATGTTGGTTAAGTGGGGAGTTTTAGTAATTGGTGTCATTTGTATTCAGAGTGCCAGATGATAAACAAGGGCATTAATTTCTAAGACCACTGGGTTCAGACCATTTAATTTTTTATTAAATTCTCACTTCCCCGACACTGTTGAGCCTAATTTACACTAATTTCTGAATTATGTGGCTGGACAGATAAGCTCTTTACCAACGGCACACTATCAGGGCAAGGGAAAAGAAAAGTCCAGTCCAGGCAGGGGTTTTTACATAGTTCCAGTACTCTCCCTCACTCACTCACTCACACACACATATATACACACAAACACACACAAACACAGAAAATACAGCCCCTCAATGACAACTCCCATTGTTGCATTGGTAGGCACAGGGGATTCAGTAGTACTTGCTGTGGAGGCAACATGCTTATTGCATAATGATGAACTCATGAACCCACCTGCCAGGCTCAGCCAATGACTCGTAAGTCAGCCTGGCCTTGTCCCAGGCAGAAAAGGCCCTCTCTAGTTAGCTTACCGGGGTGGGTCATTTTGGTTAGGCCTAGGGACTTTATCATAACAGCTGGAGGGTGCACTGTAGAGCAGCAGTCCCGGCTCGGCCACATCTAATACTCTTGCATCATTGGACTGAATCTGCTGTCTCACTGGGGAGTATGCTTGGGCATACAGCATCCTTTGCCCCACCTGGGTGCTGTAGCTGTGCAGTTACAATGTGGTGGCATGGAGAGGCGAGTACACCATACCCACCATCGGCTATCAGGCTCAGCTCCTGTCCTTGCCCAGGACGCCCAGCCTTAGTGCATGCGGGGTGGTGGGCAACCCTCCCCAGAAGCAGACAACAGTGACACATTGCCAAAGCCATCATCAGCGGAGGAGTCACCAGAATCAGTGAAGGCCCAACTGAGGAGCCAGGGTGAGACAGGCCTCCCCATCCTCAGTAGCAGATGAAATCACAGTGGTGCAGAAACCATCAGCAGAAACTGTCCAGGCAGTGCAAATCCTCTGGCAGCGGAGCAGCAACAGCTTGGACCCCTCCCAGCTGACACAACTGAAGGAACATGTTGAGTGGAGTTCATGGACAGTAGGGATGAGGACTGTAGGTATACCAGTGTGCTTCAGTTCACAATAGACACTGGTTCAGCTACCCCAATTTATTTATGCCCTCACTGCCTTGCTCTTGCAAAGAGGGAAACGGTAGAGGAGAAGATTAAGGAGATGGCTGCTGCGGGGGTCACTGAACTGTCCCATAATCCTTAGGCCATCCCGACTGTCCTAGCTAAAAAAAAAAGGACATCTCGTGGTACTTCTGCATCAACTACAGAAAACTGAACGCTTTCACTCAAAAGAAATATTACCATCTCCCTTGTATCAATGATGTGTTGGACTACATTGCCAGGTCACAGTGGTTAGGCTCCCTAGATCTCTGCTGTGGCAATTGGCAGGTTGAGTTGGCACCGGAGCCTAAGCCAAAGACTGATTTACTTATAGGGCAGTGACTATGACAGTTCAAAGTGATGCCTTTTGGACTTTGTAGCGCTCCTGCCACCTTTGAACACCTGATGGAAAGGGTTGTATTGTTTTATGGACTTATTTGTTTTTGCAACATAGGTTAAATGTTTTGAGTACCTTAGGGCCTTTTGCAGCTGAAATGTGTTGGTTGGTAGATAAAGTTGGTAAATAAATCGGTAGAATAAATTCTTTCCGGACACCGGACCAGCAAAAAAAATCTTAGCGGAAACCCTGATATAGATATACAGTACTGTGCAAAAGTCTTAGGCACGTAAGATTTTTCACAAAACATTTGTCTTAAAACAGTTCTTTTCTATCTTTTCTATTAGTGTGCCAATAAGAAATATCATATTTTAGATTTCCGAACATTTCTTTTGAAAATAGTGAAATGTGCTACTAAGACTAAATAAAGAAAGAAAGTGGCAAACAACAAAACACAAAACCTTCAAGACCCTCCAAACCTTTTTTTTGTAGGCATATACTCCAATCCATGATAAAACAACTATACAAAAACAACTAAAAAAAACAGGTGGTAATCATTAACAACATAAGCAGGTTTAACCACAATTATTAGCTGAAACAGAAACACCTGTGTAGAGGGAATAAAACTGGGTGAGGATCAACCATACTGAAAAGGTGAGGTTGCAGAACAGATTGCTAATCTTACACCATGACAAGGGTGAACACAGAGACACGACACAAGGTGGTCATCCTGCATCAGCAAGGTCTATCACTGGCAGAAATTTCGAGGCAGACAAGTGTTTCCAGATGTGCTATCCAAGCTCTTCTGAAGAAGCACAAAGAAACGGGCAAGGTTGAGGACCAGAAATGCAGTAGTCGGCCAAGGAAACTAAGTTCAGCAGATGAAAGATACATCAAGTTGATGTCCCTCCACAATCGGAAGCTGTCAAGCAGTGCCATCAGCTCAGAGCTGGCAGCAACCACAGGGACCCTGGTACACCCATCTACAGTCCGGAGAAGTCTGGTCAGAAGTGGTCTCAAGGGAAGACTTGCAGCCAAAAAGCCATTCCTCAGACGTAGAAACAAAGCCAAACGACTCATCTATACACGAAAACACAAGACCTGGGATGCAGCACAATGGCAGCAGGTGCTCTGGACCGATGAGCCCAAATTTGAAATATTTGGCTCTAAAAGAAGGCAGTTCCTTCGTCAAAGGGCTGGAGAATGCTACAAGGATGAGTATCTGCAGGCAACAGTAAAGCATGATGGAGGTTCCTTGCAGGTTTGGGGCTGCATTGCTGCAAATGGAGTTGGGGATTTGGTCAGAATTAGTGGCCTCCTCAATGCTGAGAAATACAAGCAGATTCTTATCCATCATGCAATACCATCAGGGAGGCGTCTGATCGGTCCTAAATTCATTCTGCAACATGACAATGACCCCAAACATACAGCCAGAGTGACAAAAAACTATCTTCACCAAAAAGAGGAACAAGGAGTCCTGCAACAGATGGTGTGGCCCTGACAAAGCCCTGATCTCAACATCATCAAGTCAGCCTGGGATTACATGTAGAGACAGAAAGAACTGAAACAGCCAAAATCCATAGAAGATCTGTGGCAAGTTCTCCAAGATGCTTGGAAAAACCTACCTGCCGAGTACCTTACAAAACTGTGCACAAGTATACCTAAGCGAATCAGTGATGTTTTGAAAGCCAAGAGTGGTCATACCAAATATTGATTTAACTATTGATTTTGTGCACTTTGTATGTTGTTAATACATACATTAAAAACTATTCATTTCATTATTTTGAAAGCATTCTGAATTTACATTCACAAGTGCCTAAAACTTTTGCACAGTACTGTATATCAGGGTTCGCCGTGAAACTGCCTGCATCCCATTGCAGGAGCTCATGTTTTTGTGGCAGTCCCTCATGTGCATCAGCATATGCACAGTATTATAATGCATAATGATTTTAATATTGTGACCTTTGAAATCACATCATGATGAAAACAATATGCAGCCCTGGGAACAAATAAACAGTGGCTGCTAATAAGAGGCTATTCACTAAGGGACAGCAAGCTAGAGCAAGAACAGCAGCCCAGATGAATAAGCACACTTTGTTTGTGGGGAGACCTAAACTAGATATTTACCTTTGCAATCGAAACTAATGCACAGCTGTGTAGTTATCCAGCAGACACCCGCTTAGAGGCTCCATGCCATTACACTGTACATGATTTACAACGGCTATTTTTCCAGCGGTACAATAATTAGCTAGCTAGCTGGCTATATTAACCAGCTGAGCCAGCTATAACAAAGTTATAAGGACCTAGCTATAAAACTAGTTGGCTTGTTACATTTGTAACTTGTTTACACTTTCTGTCAAAAAGTAGTCCTGTGATACAATAGTAGATGTCACTGTTGGTCACTTATTTAGAACTTTCACTTATTGCTACTTTGTAAAAATTAACAGAGGGAGTTTTTTTTCCTCCCTCGTGACCCGGTAGAGAAACTGCCATAGTCCATTTTGGGTTGCGACCCAGTGGTTGAGAAACATTTGAGAATTTCCTGGCTAGGAGGGATCAGGAGGGTAACCTTGTAAGCAGTGGTTAAAGGCATGCAGGGCAGAATAAACTGCCTTACAGTCCTCTGACCCTTGTGTAAATTTCCATTGTCACAGGTTACCAGTTCTTAAAGAACTTGGTCACAGGATCCAATACGGCCCTCCTCATTCCTTTTTTACACAAAAAATACACTAAACTGCTGATGTGCTTGGCAGACATCATGCACAACTCAAATGCCGAATTGGCTCTGAATCATCACTTGCCCAGTCAGGCAATTCACTAGCCAATTTTTACTTGCTTGTTTACGTGTGGCAAGTGGGCAACCTCAAATTTTGAACCCTGGTGTTAATATTATTATTATTAAAGGTCTGACAATTATTATATTAAATATAACATTTCATGTCAGAAAAAGCTGTCATCAAGGCTGGGGATAGCGGTCTTTCTTGTGATTATTCCTATTGCACATTTCAGAGCCAGGAAACAAGTTACTTATTTTTAAGTCAAGGTTTTCTCAATGGTTTAGCATCTTGAGGGCCAGCTCCTTAAATTTACCTGAGGGGACACCATGCATTTTGTGTCAAACCTATCATGGCAGCCAAAAACTGCAACAGAAAGTCTGGAATTTAAAGGGACCAAGCACCTGGGGGGTTCATCAGACTAGGTGATGTTTTTCCAATTCTCCACTGGCCAGTGTTTGTGTTCCTTAGCCCACTACAACTGCAGTTTCTTGTGCTTTGTGTGTACTCATATGCCTCTTTCACCACTGCTGTTATACTCTGTTAGTTGACCTATTGCAGGGCGTCTGTTACTCTGCACAATTTTTGTCAGCATCCATTAACCATAAAGGGATTGTTTTTGACTATAGGACCACTGATAGCTGGATGTTTTTGGGTGGCGGACCATTATGCCAGGCTTCATCATCGTTCCAAGAGTGGGCAAAACTACTATAGGGGGTAGAGCGTTTTCCTATCAAGCCCCTCTCCTGTGGAACAGCTTACCCACTGAGGTTCAGGGAGCAGACTCTCCCTCCACCTTTAAGTCTAGGCTCAAAACATATCTATACAGTAAATCCTTCAGCTGAGGGACATGGCCTGGTGCTAGCATGGATCATAGAGTCTCTGGTGGACTAAGTGGTCATTGGCCGTGATCTGGTGTTGACTGCCTTAGGGTCGCCCTCATGATTATGCCGGTCCCTTGCTTCCCATCTCGTAGGTATGCTGCCATAATGTTAGCCTGCCGTGGTTTTTTCCTTGTTGCACACTGGCATCTTTTTCCCTGCCCCTCCTCTCCTGCCTCTCTGCTGTACATTCCTGTCACTCTTATCATCCACTAACCTATGTTTTTCAATTCTGTTTTCCCCACCCGGCTCCAGGCTCCTGCCTGGAGCTGTAACTCAAGCACCACTTTGGGACCCCCAGCTCAGCTTCCTCACCAGGGGCGTTTCTAGCTATTGAAAAGATCAGGGGCCAAGTCAAGTTTGCCTGGGGCTTGTGTTTTTTTTTTTTTTTTTTTTTTTTGAAGGGAGATTGGCATCGGTAGGTTGGGGAGGCTATATCTACCTTTATAATAAATAAATATTATCACACCTTCGGATGCAGCAAGTCAAGTTCCCCCCTGTTACACAAGTCTGTCTGTTTTGCTATAAACACCTTTTTAGGGCGAAAATATTCAGGGCTAGGCTTAAAATATTCGGGGCTATAGCCCCGAATGATCGTACCTAACGATGCTACTGTTCCTCACCGTCATTTCTGTGGAATCCTCCATGTATCAAGAACTGGACCCTTGAGGACTACATGCCATACATATTCTGCTGTATAACTTTGAAAATTTACAAGACTCATTGTGTCTTACGCACATATATTGCTGTTTTACTACCTACATGTTTCATCATTCTTAAGTACTGTTAAGAACTTCATAGGAAATTCTTTACTACTCTATTTTCCACCCAGTGCCAGCCAGAAGCAGATGGGCTCCCCCTCTGACCTGGGTTCTGCTCAAGGTCTCTTCCTATTAGTCAGGAAGTTTTTCCTTGCCACTGTCACCTTTGGCTTGCTTTGAGGGGGTATCAGGCCTGGAATACCAATGTAAAGCTGCTTTGTGACAACTCATGTTGTAAAAAGCGCTTATAGGTAAACAATTATATTGAATTGAATTCTGGATACATGCGACATTTGCAAGTGAAAACCCCAGCAGAGTTGCTGTTTCTGACATTCTCATATCAGCATGTCTAACGCTCGTCAAACTGAGGTGAACATTCCGGGGAATTCAGTTCAAAATAGTCAGCTCAAATTTAAAAATTCAAAGTTTCTTTGAACTTTTAAATTTGAACGGTTTTGTGTGAAGAAGATGGTGACCAACAAGGCAATTGTAGTAGCTGCAGCCTCTGTTATTATCAATGATTTTACAGAGGAAAACACACTAGATGTAGTTGAGGGCTACATAACCGGCTACATAACCGAAGTCGTAACAACCTACGACGAATTTACATTCAGGACGCACTTTCAGATGCATGGTTGAATTTTGCCTACATAGTTCAGACAGTTTTTTCACTTTTAAACACTTGCATTGATACATCATCACTGTTCACTTAATACTGTCATTATGCTCTTTCAATGTGTCATGTTTACAGATCAGGAAACTTTCATCTCATGCCTGCAAAAGAGATGTTCAGCCACAAGCATTAGTTCGCATAGAGGGTCTAGAGTTTGCAGACAAGTGTTCACATTCTCAAGGTTCAAGGTTTATACATCAGAAGGATAGCATATATTTCTAAATTGGTGCGTATGAATAAATTATAAATTTGGCCCCTGGCTTTATCCACAGTGATGAGGACGTTCCCTTGGGACCCTATGGACCACAGATATGCTCCCCTGCCCCTTGTGGAAAGGTAGGCTAAATAACAGGACTGAACATGTAGCTTAGCCATATAGCTTCCTAAACATGACTGATCAGTCATAACTGCTAAAAGATATTGGCACAGTAGCACTTATGACAGTATACCCAATCTGTCAGTAAAGATCTTAGGGAGACAGTTAGCTAGCTAGCTGCATGCACAACCAAGATGGCTATCATATCTTTTCTGCCAAGGGCAGAAAAGTGATTTAAAATAATCTAGCATTAACAGATGTGGCAGTTGGATCAATATGGGCATTCCTCATGACATAATGTGGCAGGAAAATTAAAGAGAAAGATTGTATGCAAATTCTGTATGGATAAATGATGTTAGATAGCACAGAAGTTAATGTCTGTGTATTTCATTGTGGAAAACACTAACAAGGGTCTAACATTGTTGTACAAGTTGGTGCCAATCTGTGACATAAATACACTGCCAACAGCAGTAATATACATGTGGCTAGTTGATGAAATGTATGACTCTAGGCTAGTCAGCCATCTCACTATACTAGATAGGTAAAAAGCTATACGCTATAAAAGCGTATGAATCATACAAGCAATGACCTGTTTTCATTTTAAAAATTGCTGAATGCTGTTCCACAATCAGCTCACCCAACAGATATTCAAAATCCAAATTTTTGGGGTAGAAATGATCTTTTGCAAATTCAAGGATAAAGATCTTACTTTCAAAAACTTTGAAGTGCTTAATTTTTGAGGATTTTAAAGGAGAACAGGAACCTTGTCTTTAATCTATTTTATCACTTGGACACATGCACTCTGCAAAGCAAAAGCAGCCAAAGAAAAAAAAAGCAGGACACGTTTTATTTAAGATACTATTCAGATACCTGTTTACAAATAACACGTTTATAGCAGAAATTAAATAGGGTTTCCATTTTATAAAAAAAGTTTACTTCAGTACAAGGTTAGCACCACCCTGCCACCCCATAGCTAAGCAATATAAAGGAAAATAGGGGCAAAAATGTCATTAAAATTACAGAAAGGGTTGTAATTACAGACATCACTTTAATGAAGACATCAATTAATCTTTAAGTTCTTACGAGGGGTTCAAAATGTCTGAGCTGTATCAGTTGACTATTCTTTACATTTAGTTACATCAACTGTCATAACTACATAGTTCAAAATATATGTAGTTTCTCCATTAACAAGACACCTTGCTGTATTGTTAATCTATGCCTGTCTGAGCCCACAGTGGAAATCACCATTGTTTAATAAGAAAGCAACACTCTTCTTATGTTTGGTACAAAAAAAGAAACAAAAAGGAAAAACAATCCCTGATAGTACCTCATTATGCTACTTAGTAGACAGTGAAATGCTGGTGTTGGACTAACAATGTTCAAATGTGGAATGGATCTGAAAGGAAATGGATAGGTGAGTGATCTCCACTATAGGTGGGCAGGTAAAACTCAGTTTATAGCAGACCCAGTAAACAATGACAGGAAAGAACGTTTTGTTTGTGTCTGCACAATTCAAAAAGTTCTCTGGTTGGTTTCTTTTGGAAATCTCTGATGACCCATCATCTCCAAAATGTAAGGGCAGCTCAGCATATACTGAAGGTTTAAAGGACAACAAATGATTGGCAAGCTGACATACGTGCCCACAGATCAGAATGTTGTTTTCATAATTTTCAGACATCTTCCTTTCTTCTCCCTATCTTCACCTGGTTTAAAGTCTATCTGAACAATGAAATGATAGTGTGAAAAGTGGTTACATATCACATTTTTGGTTTATATCATAGGTACATTTCATAAAGGAACTTCATTCAAATTCTAAGCCAAGTTAGCTTTTTAATTTTTCAGCTGAGCCAAGCACAGTTAGGAGAAGGGTATACTATGGACTGAACTGATTTATCAGGGGTTGAAAGGTGTTGGAGGGACTTTGCAAAAAGTAGGAACCTTGGGTTTAATATAAATAAAAACTATAAAAGCACAATGTATCCACATAACTACACTTGGTGGGGGAACTGGATAGTGAACTGTCACATCAGAATTACACTCTCCTGAGGGAAATGCACTTGGTTTTATCAAGAACTTTTCTATTTGTACCACCCAATCCTCACTGGTTTGTATTTAAACATTTTCAGTAAATCTTACTTTAAAAACTGACAGACTCCATGAAATCACTAGATCTACTTAGTGCAGATACATATTGGCATGTACAATATAAGTAAAATAAAGCAGTTCTACAAAAGCAGTTTCTCAGAATAGACAATCATCTTTTAAATACTGGGTGCAACTTGTCTAAGGCAACTTTTAATTGATAGAAAAAAACTATCCTAGTCTTGCTGTATAATTCAGAAATGAGCTACACAATGCCATGGTTCATTCTTCACTCAATGTAGAGTAGACATCCTTCAGGTGTGGCCTGGACAGCCCAAGCCCTGTTCAGAGTTTCCAAAATCCAGTATCCTATGTTCATTTATAAATGTACATATATACACAAATATTTTCTCTTACAGGTCTCATGATACAACAGTTTAAAAGAAAAAAAGTTCCCAGAAAATCCTCAATAAATCTTCATGATTTTCAGTGGTTTTTTGAACTGCACTGTAAATGTATATATGTCAAGTTTGATATATTATACCATGTGACTTGAATTAGATTTTAAGATATGGATTTGTGCATAAAGTTTAATTAATACCAGGACTGTGTCAGAAAAGTGTACCAAATGAAAACATATTCTATGCAAGTGTGTCCAAGAGTGTTACAAGAATTCAGAAATGTACACACAGAATACTCATAGTCAAAAGGGTGGCCACTTTGCAAAATTAAGGCAAAAAAAAAAATGGACAATTTTGTTTCCTTTCAGATTAAATATTCAGATGTTTCAACAAGAGCTACATTTACCTGTGGCCACTGGGTAT